>NW_027633190.1:60000-73972 GCF_053919585.1 Euprymna scolopes
TTGCACTTTCCGTCTTAGTATCTGACCTTCCTGCCGGGGAAAGAGAGAAAACCACTATTCTAACTACTACTTGCTTTCTTTTTCTTCTTCTTCTTCTTCTTCTTCTTCTTCTTATTATTATTATTATTATTATTATTATTATTATTATTATTTACAGAGTATTTGTGCTAATGATTTTACGGCAAACAAATATAAAATATGTTTATTTTATTAAATAGGTTTTATAAGTCTCTAGTAAAATGTCTCTCTAATAGATATACTACTTAAACTAAAATATTTTCTTTCTTATTCACACACTAGACCATATACGTGGTGGGGCAGTATGTATGTGACGTAATACAGACAGGTAATTAGTATAAACATCAGCAGTAGTGTAAAAGATAGTAAATTGATAGACTTAACGAGTAAATGTCATAAAATATTTCTTAATCTGTACACACTCGCCGGTCTGATCAGTTGCCATCCCAACAAGGGTTTCTATTGAATTGGACCAATATGGATTTATTCAACAAGAGCTTTTAAGGCAGTGGCTTTATTATTAATCTTAACTGCGACGCATATTAATGTAATCTTGCTATTTTCGGTCAAATATAAAGCAGATGTGATATTTTTCTGTTTTTTTAGGTGTTTTTTAATGTATTAATGTATCTGGACTGTTATGTTAAAGCATAAACATACACATTAATGCACAATAAACTAGCGTTTATTAATCGGGATAAAGATCTTTACTTTCTAAATCTCTAATCTATATAATTATAAAACTCAAGCTATCCTGCTTGCTTGCTTGCTTGCTTGCTTGCTTACTTACTTACTTTGATGTTTAAACAATCCTTCCGGTTTCAGTTTAAGAGCTTGGTTTAGGATCTCCGCTTTCGCACAAATAATTTATACATAAAGACAATATAGGTGAGATTTATTAAAGAATAACAAATAACATAAACCAGATATTTAATTTCAAAGAAATATATAGGAAAAATTTTCAATTTACGTGATTTAAAAAATTATTTTATTTGCCCAATTTATATATGCGTGTGATTAAAACATGTTTACTTTTCTTCTAATTTAATAAAAGTCGTCTGCGTACATTTTTATTGACGATTTTTACTGCTAGCATTACAAAAACACGCAAAATGTACAAAAATGGTGTAAATAGCGAAGTATTTTTTAAATTTTATTGACTCTATTATTAAGTAAATTACAGTACATATTTCTTTGACCCAACCCCTCATGGATTTTTTTAAAAGTCTTTATTTTACACAATATAAATAGATTTTTTTTATATATAATTTATACGGTCTCACCGTTAAATATTACTTGATTGATTATTATTTCCCAATATTTAAAGGCTGTGAAAACACACACACACACAAATACACATACACATACACACACACGCATACACACATGCACACACATACACACACATACACACACATACACACGCACGCACACCAAAACCTAGAGCCTTTCGGATTAGTTCACATCTTAAACGGGTTCCATCCCTCTTTTATAAAATAATATTTTAACCTCCCCATTAGTTGACATGAATCCACATGTAATTACCTGAAAACAATATTTTTGCAGTTTCCGACCTACGCTGGAATAATAACCTTTATATTTAGAAACGTATTATTTAACATGGAGAGGGTAGCGTGTTTTGTAACTATTTTGTACTTTCACCTAACAATTTTATAAATATAGATATCGGAGAACATGACTTTTACTTAAAATACTGTTTTAAAAATAGCGCAATGAAAATCACCTTTAAATAGTCGTAAATAAATTTTTTAAAAATAATGACATGGCGTACAGAGTGAACTTTCTCATAGTAAAATGTCGCAAAAAACAAAGCAAAACATTAATAATAATAGCGGTGGAACTGAATATCAAATCGGGGCTGTAAATCAGTTTTGAAGATATATGAATCGATTATTAGTAGGTTGTATTTGAAACTGAAACCCTTTCTAAAGTTTTAAATTTTTTTTTAAATTATTTTCTCTAATCGTGTAGCTTACTTCCCAATAATCCACGAAAATAGTTGAAAAAAAGACAGAAAAGAAACAACCATAAGGAGGTGTGGATTGTCAATGTGCACCTACATATTTTTTAAATATATTTTCTTTACACAAGTTGTGCGTGATTAGAACTAGAACTTGATAAAAAAAGAAACTACGGTTTTCGTGTCCAAAATTATTTATTTATGATTATTTTATTTTTAAATTTTATTTCAAACAAAAAACACAACGAAAATTATGTTTGTATTTGCTTTATTTTTAAACAATTGCCTCTCGTAGAGAGTGCCGCCAGATTTGAAAAGTTCTTGACTGTTCCTTTATGTATTAAGAGTTAGATTCTGGAATAATCGAATTCTCAGCTCTTAGTAAATGAGAATACGTGAAAATTGAAAAGATTATGTTATGTCTATGAGTTCATGATCTAGTTACAAAGGGTGCAACCACAATGTATGTAGAATGTGTATATTTTCCCTCGATCTTGACTGGGGGTGGTAGGAGGACTTAATATTTAGGGGAAAAGTAAGAACTACTATTTATCTAAAGATGTTGCGATTGCGATGGTGTTACTCTTATGATAAAATCCCAAGTAATTGCTGCTTACATAGTATCCCCAGTAATTACCTCCTTACAGAGTTTTTGCGGTTTCATCACGTTTTTGTCAACTAAACTTCTGACCTGCTCTGGATAGGATGTAAACTGTCATTTTAGGCTATGCTCAGCTGAAATCGTAGAGAGGCAATGCTTCCATCAACTGCGCTAGAGGTTCCGAAGTAAATAAATACACGAATTACTCATCTCACAAGATTTCAATAAAATTAATATAAATATATTTTTTACTTTTGATAATAGCAATATAACAACCTTCCAAATATTTTTGTGAGTAAAATATAAATATTTCTTTGGAAAACTAAATAGTTTATTTACAGATGGTAAAAAAAAACAAAAGAGACAGATAAATTCATATTTTGATGAGATCCTATCTCGTGTAATTGTGTTTTGTGAAACTTTCATCTTATATATATATATATATATATATATATATATATATATATATATATATATATATATATATATATATATATATATATATATACATATATACACTTGAAGTCAAATTTAGCTCGTTTATTCGTTGCTTTTTCTTTTTTTAATATATAAGATTTACGCCGATCAGTTTGTTTCTGTTTTCCTTGTAAGATTTACCCCGCCTATTAAAAAAGTGGAAAGCTTAGTACTATTACTGCTGCAACGAAAGGTACATTCCCACTTCCATGCTGGAAAATGACTACAATTCGACATTATTCTGAATATCACTACAAATCAATTGAACTCCAATTCTTGTATTATCGCGGCAATGTTGCCTCTTTGTCTCTGTTTTCTAAGTATTTTAATGAAATGCATCGTATTAACTTATAGGGTAACCCTTACCCTAACCCTAATCCTAACCCTAACCCTAGAAACCCCACGTTTAGCAACAGATCTCTTTCATTTAGCTGTAAAAGGCTCTTGGCCCAGAAAAAAAGCTTTCTACGCTATAAATTCTTACCTCGGACTGCTAGAATGTGGAATATTTTCCCCAGTTTCCCGCTTCCTTGCATATATATGCAAACGTTTAAATGTAATGAAGATCAGCATCTCATTTATCGCCTTACATAGTCTTCCTGTAAATCTGGTCATTTAAAGTAGTTTCTTACGATTCAAGTGACAACATGACTTATTTAAGTAAACAATGGAAAAATAAAAATGATAAAAATAAATTTCATGTTTCCCGGGCGACGTCGGTTAACTTTTATAGTTTTAAATAAAAATAAATAAAAACGACTGCATATAAGTAGATGTAGTCACATATTGTCTTCTTTGTTTGTCATTGATATTTATAGATAGTGTGTCGGAATGTAATTCCCGCGGGTAATACAACCTTTCATCTTTAAAATTTGTTCAAAATGAACTAAAACGTCTGAATTAAAAGACATCGAAAGTTCATGGAATATCATAGAAATTTATATGAACGTATGAAAGAGTAAAATCGCTTAAATCGCAAAACTCTTAGGTGCATAAGACACGTGCTCTTGAAAAAACTTTTACTAGTTCACCCTTAGTAGTTTCATACCATATCTATATATTAATACGATATTTTGGGTGAGTTTTTTTTCTGCCATGCTTACATATTTTATCTTCCGAGTGATTGTCATTTAATTGAGCTTGTAATAAATAATTTCACCAAGAATTCTTCATAAGTCTTGGTTTCGATTTCAATTATAGTTTATTTCGATTAGAGCTGAAGAAACTCAAGGTATATATATATATATATATATATATATATATATATATATATATATATATATATATATATATAGGCTTGAATTTAAACAGAGATCAAATCAATTTCAAAAAACAGTAGCAGCTGATATCAAAAAAATAAAAAGAGAAAATGAGACAATTGTTTTCTCAGATAAAACGAAATATTTATAACCTTGAAAGATTTGGACTTTTAAAAAATAATTTTTAACGTATTTCGAAATTTTTAAACGTTAATCGATATAATTAAACGAAAGATTAATTTTTTTTTTTAAACTTTAAATGTATTTTAGAAATTTTTAAAGGTAATCCGATATAATTACACGAAATTTTAAGTTTTTAACCGTAAGAAAACTACTCCCTACTCTCCTGGCTTTGCATCCTCTGACTTTCACATCTTTCCAGCCATGAAGTTGTTTTTGAAAGGAAAACGTTTCCCAGATGAGGCATCTTTGATATCTGAAGTTACGGCGTGGTTGGAGGACCAACCTGGGGTGTTCTACAAAAAGGTCTCCAGAGCTGCGTCAAATGATGGGAGAAATGCATAACTCTGAGTGTTTCATGTGTAGAGAAAGACTAATAACTGTGCCAAGTTTCGTTGCTCTAATCCTATGGGAAGTGAGTCAGGGGCATTACTTATTGCCCACCCCTCGTACACTTAAACATTTAAGTGCATTAATGTATCTAGATTCGATATGCATTTTGTAATCTCAGATAGTAACGGTAGAAGCTATAGAGGTAAATATTTTATTTTCAATTCAAGTCGATGGCTCCCAAGTCATATTTAAAAACAACTTTTGTAACACTAGTGCATATTGAATGCAATAAAATAATCAATAGAAACTTGCGTGAGTGAAACTGCATGATTTAAAATATCGAGTATAAAAGTATTTTACGACAAAGAAACACTAGGTGGCCTGCTGTTATATATATATATATATATATATATATATATATATATATATATATATAGCAGCAGGCCACCTAGTGTTTCTTATATATATATATATATATATATATATATATATATATATATATAACAGCAGGCCACCTAGTGTTTCTTTGTCTAAAATACTTTTATACTCGATATTTTAAATCAATGAAACACTAGGTGGTCTGCTGTTATATATATATATATATATATATATATATATATATATATATATATATATAACAGCAGGCTACCCAGTGTTTCTTCATATATATATATATATATATATATATATATATATATATATATATATATATATATGGCGATTAAGCTACACTGGATATGCAGCGTTTCATCCACTCTAGGACTCTTCAGGCTTATGCGCCAGAGTCATAGAGTGGATGAACCGCGGAATATTCAGAGTAGCTTAATCGCCATATATATTTTATAACTTACTAACTAGCTCTACCTACGTATTGAGAATTTGTGAAGTAAATACTTAAAGTTTACGCATAAATTTATACTTTCGTAATATATATATATATATATATATATATATATATATTTATATAAAACTTTGAAGGATGCGATATAGGTAAAATACTTTCGCTTGTTTTCTTTTCCTAATAAGGGAAATGGTTCACATAATGTTTTATTGTTAAAGTGTTTTTTAATCAATACGTCTGAAGAAAGGCTGTTCTTGCGAAAATTTTCAAACGACATAATGTTTGGATTTGTCCGAATAGTCTTGAAACAATTGTAACTAATGATGAAATACACTAGATCTTGCTATCAACCCATTCTTTGAAGTCTTGGTATTTGTTAAAACAATATAAGAATGCTCAATTATGAAATATGAAAATTTTGTAACTTACAGTTTAAATTATCTCTTTTTGGCTTAAAATTTATTGGTATATGAACGATTACTGAATTATATAAACCCAATAAAATTCGGAATACTACAAATAAGACTATATATATATATATATATATATATATATATATATATATGCATGTATATACATATAAATATGTATATATATGTATATATATATATATATATATAGGGGTATCTAATTTCTGAACATATATAGAGAGAGAGGTATCTAATTTCTGAATTAATTATCACACACGTTATAGAGAAGGTAGGATAAGGGAAATTAGACAATGTTGGTATTCCTACCGTAGAACCAACTTAGGTGTTAACTTTGCTATCTTGGTGAGGTAAATTAGTTTAGAAATCAGACAAGCAGATTGACAATAAAAAAAATGTATTGGCAACGTTAAGCTATTGCCTTGATTCCCGGTCCGTTCCTCTCCATCCACTTACATTAAATATATATATATATATATATATATATATATATATATATATATATATATATATATATATATACAGCGTAGGCAGATAAAATTGTCGCCCTATAAAAGACGACATGATTTCGTATTCGGTTAATAAAATCCGAGCTCCTTGGAGCAGACTATCTACTAGTTTGCCAGTTGTGTACAAATCCCAAGACCGATATTACCTTTCTATCATGTCTGAAAGTGACACCATGTTTAAGGAGCGATATCAGAGATGAGGCGTTCTATTACTCATGCTCTCTACCGATTCAAGTTATGAAAACAGGACCATTGTCAGCACCCTAAAATGCATCACTGGATTGCCACGAATAACAGGGATGTTCCCAGGGAAATAAAAGAAAAGTTTCCCGCAATGGTTATGGTCTTTTGTATGGTTTCAAATAAAAACCATATCATGCCACCTAACAATTTCATAGTCAGCTTGAAAGGAAACACAATAGATTATCTGAATGTAATTAGAAGTGTGGTAATCCCATGGTGCATTCTAGGGGGCGTTGGGAGACCCAAGGTATGGCAGCTTTAATTTGACACCGCCAATGTCCAAAGAGACCCAGACTTTGCTTCAGAAGGATGATATAAGTTTGTAGCCTTCCTCTTACTGGCGCCACTTTTACCCCCACCTGACACCGTTTACCATACGTCGAGAATGCCACCAACATTATTTTCACATCAATGACATCCTGATCGCCTTATCCGCAGAATATTCGCCGAACTCACGCCAGCGCTTGGGGAAAGGGATGCTCCCAGTTCCAGACCCGTATCGAGACGGTGATTGAGGCTGCAGGGAGCTACATTGAATAGTCAGCTCAACTACATAATCAAGTTACCAGAATTGATTTTTTCAAGGATAGTTTTGAAATTAATATCTAGTCTTTTTACTTAGGGGCGACAACTTTATCGTTCTACTATATATATATATATATATATATATATATATATATATATATATATATATGTATATATATATATATATATGTATATGTGTGCGTGTATGTATATGACTACTTCATTTAATTACATAAATTCATATACTAAAGTATAAGTTTATGCGTAAACTTTAAGTATTTACTTCAACAGTGCTCAATACGCAGATAGAGGTAGGTAGTAAGTTATAAAATATATATGGGAATTTAGCTACACAGAATATTTCGCGTTTCATCCACGCTAGGATTCACCAGACTGATGAATCCTAGCGTGGATGAAACGCGGAATATTTTGTGTAGCTAAATTCCCATATATATTTTATAACTTACTATATATATATATATATATATATATATATATATATATATATATATATATATAAAGTAATGTGATTTATAATTTAAAATTTTATTAAATTTTTAAAATTTAAAAATCAAAATTTAATTAAATTAAAAATCAGTTTCATAAGAAGGAACAACAACAAAGTCAATTATCTGTATGATCGTTTCGGAAATCCGTGCTTTTTATTTGTGGTTTTGTGGTATACATGAAGTCACGTAGAACAATTATACATAGTTTTTTTGGTAAGCACGGTCTCCTCATCAGCAAATTTAGGAGGATTTCTATTGAATTGAAAAGACACCAAAAATAAACCTAGCATTAAAATAAATTATAAAACTACTAATAAATCAGCACTAAATAAAATAAATAATGATGCAAAAAACATTTTAACTAAACTTAAAATAGATAAATACACAGAAATAACGGTACCAGGTACCCCGAGATTTACTTTAAAAGACCACAAACACAGCTTCAATATCAACCCTACTATTAGACTCATTTGCCCCTCGAAATCAGATATAGGACTGGTTAGTAAAAACATATTAGATAGAATTATCCCCAAAATTAAATCCATAATAAAATACCCACTATGGCAATCTTCAAACCAAGTAATCGACTGGTTTTCTAATATTCAAAATAAAAATAATATTAAATTTCTTTCTTTTGACATTGAATCATATTACCAATCTATATCACCTATCCTACTTAATAAATCTCTATTAATGGCACGAAAATTAACTAATATAACTCAAGACGAAACTAAACTAATACTTATAGCTAGACAGTCTTTATTAACATTTGATAATAAATATTGGACCAGGAAAAATACCCCTAACCACTTCAACATTTTAATGGGATCGACGGACTCGACTCAGGTCACTGATCTAGTTGGCCTTTTCCTTTTAAATGAAATACATTGTATACTCCATAAACAATTCAAACTTGAAGGAGGGCTATATAGAGATGATGCACTTTTCATAACGAATTCTACTAATAAAAATTATGAAAATGCAATTAAAGCTCTACATAAATTATTTAAAAATTATGGACTTAGTATAAAAATCGACCCTAATAAAAAAATTGTTAATTTCTTAGACATAACCTTAAATCTTGAAAATTCTACCTTTGAACCATACCATAAACCTAACCAATCACTTCTATATGTCCACAATCAATCAAACCACCCTAAATCAATATTAAAATCAATAGTTCCCAATATCGCTCTAAGATTTTCTAGACTGTCTTCTACTAAATCAATATTTACCAAAAATGAAAAATACTATAATGAAGCCCATAAAAACTCTGGATATAATTCACAAATTAAATTCATAAATGAAAATGATAGAAACATAAACTGCATTAAAAATAAACCTATTAAGAGCGTAATAACATATAATATGGCAATGTCTTCCCGTATACGAGTTAAGAAAAATAACCAGGAGACAAAAAAAGATAAAACCAAACTACAAATATTAGATAATAATATAAATAAACAACAAACTAAAACCCGCAAACGTAAGAATAGACACAAGGAGATCCTATGGTTCAACCCCCCGTATTCCAAAAACCTAGAAACAAACATAGCTAGAGAATTTTTTTAAAATATTAGATAAGAACTTTAAAGCCCCCCATAGATATAATAAGATTTTCAATAAGAACACAATTAAAGTCTCTTACTCTACTATGCCTAACCTTCATCAGAAAATAATTAGCTCTAATAATAATAAAATTAATAAACTACAAAATGCAACTATACAAAATACATCGGACTGTAACTGTAGAAGAAAAAATAAATGTCCCCTACAAGGCTCATGTAAAATTAAAAATGTTATCTATAGCTGCACAGTATCAAAAACTCCAAATATACAAGAACCTATCAACAGCCATAACTCAACTACCAGATTAAATAATAACACCAACTTAAATCAATCTACCGATCAATTATTAACCAACCCACCACATTATAATCCAACAATAGACCTAACGGAAAATAATCATGATAATCAAGAGGTAATATATATTGGTTCTACATCTGGCCCAATAAAACATAGAATTTCAACGCACAAACATTCTTTTAAAAATAACTCTCTATCAAACCAAACTACTCTATCCAACTATATTTGGCAACTAAAAAATAGCAATATTTCTTTCAACTTAAAATGGCAAATAATTGAGACTTGCAAATCATATAAACCAGGAGATAAATTTTGTACATTATGTACAAAAGAAACCCTAAAAATTTTAAAATATGAAGATATAAAAAGCGCAACCAAACTAGTAAATTCAAGACACGAGCTTCTATCATGTAATCATAAACGTTGGTTTAAATTTAATAAATATAAACCACCTTAAATCATTAAAAATTACTCATTAGTAAAAATAGATTTTTTTTTTTAATAAATTAAGTTAAACCAATTACCGCCCTTAGATTCGTAAATCAAATAATAAATAAAGCCATGACAATTATCTCCCCTTAAAAACTTGCAAAAAAAATACTCTCTCTCTATAGATATTAACTGTAGCGTCTTTAAATCAAAATACGCTAACGGAAACAATTTACTGCACGAGCGTCGCCCTTTTAAAATTCATCATTCAATAAAATAAAAAGCTATAGCAAACATCTAAATGACTACTTTAAATACAGTTCCTGATTTCAAAAAAAGAAAAACCAAAAGGTAATTATATATCTATATATTTTTAAATCAAATTTATTATGTAAATTCAAAAATATATATTTTTTCTACTCATTTCTATCTCTAACCTATACCAATTTTCTTATTAATTTTCTTATAAATTTTAAATCCAAACCTTTTACTTCAATTTTTCAGATTCATCTGCCTTACTTTTAATGGTAGGTTTATTTTTGGTGTCTTTTCAATTCAATAGAAATCCTCCTAAATTTGCTGATGAGGAGACCGTGCTTACCAAAAAAACTATGTATAATTGTTCTACGTGACTTCATGTATACCACAAATAAAAAGCACGGATTTCCGAAACGATCATACAGATAATTGACTTTGTTGTTGTTCCTTCTTATGAAACTGATTTTTAATTTAATTAAATTTTGATTTTTAAATTTTAAAAGTTTTTAAAATTTTTAAATTATAAATCACATTACTTAATATTGAATTAGCTCTAGGACATTTAACTATCGAGCTTATTATATATCTAAATTACAACGAGCATTTCCTGTATTTTAATTAAACTAGTAATTTCACTATTACATTAAAATACACTTAGCTCTTTAGACTATTATTCTAATCTCCTTTAAATATATATATATATATATATATATATATATATATATATATATATATATATATATATATACTGAGATTTACGGAGATTATACTGGTCTAACTACTGCTGATATATTGGTTTTCCTAATTAGAACATTTTCAGTCGATGCAATATTCTTTATTTAGGTGTGTCATTCCGTGAATTTGTGAAGATTGTAGTTTAGCCAAAGCAGCAGCTTCGCTGGTTTGGCGGCAGATCCGGTCAATTGGTGTTTCGGAGGAGGTTATCTGCGACATTCGCTGAACCTCCTGCTGACGCAATAAATCATAATCAAAGCCCATACTGTCTCTAGTGTTCCCAATAACAGTGGCTTTTTTCTTCGCGATTCCAGTAAACTTAACTTCGAGGGCATTGTGGTGGAATTTTTGTGCAATTGTATACGAGATTATAACCATGTAAAACATGAAAACTAAAATTTAAACTTGATCAGTTAAACCAAACCCACACCCGCAAAGGAAATATCTTTGAATTATTGATCTGTACTGACGTCACCTAATGTTTTCTCGTAATAAACACAGTCCTTTGTGGAGTGTTTCATAGTAATATGGCGATGCTTGTTCAAAAATATAAGAATTTCATGAGCGGTTTGAGATTCTTTTAATAATGTCTGAAATTATATTCTTGCAAACTGTAGAAGATATTATGAGAGTCTATTTATATATTTTTGTATTTGGTTTGTTGAGAATTTGTGTCCTGTTAACTTGGTCTAGATTTGTGTCTATAGAATTTACTTTATTAATGTTAATAATTTTAAATACTGTCATGTTATGGCCTGTTGAGCTATGATCATAGCGTAGTATCTGTCTTAACTCTGGCAAGCAGGGCCAATTCGTGGACTTGGAACTAACCTAGATGAGGTAGAATCATATTTTCGAGTAAGCTTCCCGGATATCTTAGCTCTAAGTTAAACTAACTTGCACTCCTCCATCCTCTCTAACCACTTTTACGTGTATGGTTATCTTCCACTTTGTCGTAAGCACACTGCCATACACATGCACAGACTTGGAGCCTCTGTTTGTAACACCCTCCCCATAACTTGAATCAGACGACCAAGCCTTCATTGGTTTTATACTAACTTTACAAAATGTTAATAATAATTTTAAATACTGTAATGTTATGACCCATTGGGCTGTGATCATAGCGTAGTATATGTGTTAACTGTGGCAAGCAAAGCTAAAGGCAATAAATTGTATGTACTGTTCATAACTTTATGTATGTATATATATATATATATATATATATATATATATATATATATATATATATATATATTGTTTTTAAAATATAATTATTCACTGACACGTGTTTCGTCGTCTAGGAAACATCAGAGTGGCTGAAACTAGCGAGATTAAAAATCGGGACACCACGGTAATAAACCTAAAATTTTAAATCGCTCGTCCATCTTGCACGGCTGTTTTGATATATCGCGATTTACTTAAATGTATTTGTTTTGTTTTTGCGATACGTTTTAAATGAATTCAATTATTTACGAAAACATTGTTACCTAAATGCGAATTAGAAATAATTTTCCTTTTAACTAACTTGGCACACCCACATGGGGAGCGGCACACATATTGTTTTTTTTTTTTAATGTAATTATCCACTGACACGTTTTTATTACGCCGGACTTTGTTTTCCCGTTTTATTCTTTTATACTCCCACTCTTGGCTATAATCAGTTTTCCTCTAAACTTTTCATTCTCGTATCTGACTAAACATTCTATATCTTATATATGTCACGTGGGAGATATATATTATAATCAGTTTTCCTCTAAACTTTTCATTCTCGTAGCTGACTAAACATTATATATGTTATATATGTCACGTGGGAGATATATATTATAATCAGTTTTCCTCTAAACTTTTCATTCTCGTAGCTTACTAAACATTCTATATCTTATATATGTCACGTGGGAGATATATATTATAATCAGTTTTCCTCTAAACTTTTCATTCTCGTAGCTGACTAAACATTCTATATGTTATATATGTCACGTGGGAGATATATATTATAATCAGTTTTCCTCTAAACTTTTCATTCTCGTAGCTGACTAAACATTCTATATGTTATATATGTCACGTGGGAGATATATATTATAATCAGTTTTCCTCTAAACTTTTCATTCTCGTAGCTGACTCTACATTCTATATGTTATATATGTCACGTGGGAGATATATATTATAATCAGTTTTCCTCTAAACTTTTCATTCTCGTAGCTGACTAAACATTCTATATGTTATATATGTCACGTGGGAGATATATATTATAATCAGTTTTCCTCTAAACTTTTCATTCTCGTAGCTGACTAAACATTCTATATGTTATATATGTCACGTGGGAGATATATATTATAATCAGTTTTCCTCTAAACTTTTCATTCTCGTAGCTGACTAAACATTCTATATGTTATATATGTCACGTGGGAGATATATATTATAATCAGTTTTCCTCTAAACTTTTCATTCTCGTAGCTGACTCAACATTCTATATGTTATATATGTCACGTGGGAGATATATATTATAATCAGTTTTCCTCTAAACTTTTCATTCTCGTAGCTGACTAAACATTCTATATGTTATATATGTCACGTGGGAGATATATATTATAATCAGTTTTCCTCTAAACTTTTCATTCTCGTAGCTGACTAAACATTCTATATGTTATATATGTCACGTGGGAGATATATATTATAATCAGTTTTCCTCTAAACTTTTCATTCTCGTAGCTGACTAAACATTCTATATGTTATATATGTCACGTGGGAGATATATATTATAATCAGTTTTCCTCTAAACT
>NW_027633191.1:0-2500 GCF_053919585.1 Euprymna scolopes
TATATATCCATATATATATATATGTATGTATATCCATATATAGATATATATATATATATATATATACGTATGTATATCCATATATAGATATATATATATATATCCATATATATATATATATCCATGTATATATATATATATGTGTATATATATATATGTATATATATATATATCCATGTATATATATATATGTATGTATATATATATATATCCATTTATATATATATATGTATGTATATATATATATATATATCCATGTATATATATATATGTATGTATATATATATATATCCATTTATATATATATATGTATGTATATATATATATATATCCATGTGTATATATATATATGTATATATATATATATCCATCCATGTGTATATATATATATGTATATATATATATATCCATGTATATATATATATGTATGTATATATATATATCCATGTATATATATATGTATGTATATATATATATATCCATGTATATATGTATGTATATATATATATATTCATGTATATATATATATGTATGTATATATATATATCCATGTATATATATATATGTATGTATATATATATCCATGTATATATATATATATGTGTATGTATATATATATCCATGTATATATATATATATGTATGTATATCTATATATATATATATATATATATATATATATATGGATATACATACATATATATGTATGTATATCTATATATATGTATATATATATATGTATGTATATCTATATATATATATATATGTATATTCATATATATATATATATATATATATGTATATCCATATATATAGTTTTATATATATATATATATATCCATATATATATGTATATCCATATATATATGTATATCCATATATATATGTATATCCATATATATATGTATATCCATATATATATATGTATATCCATATATATATATGTATATCCATATATATATATGTATATCCATATATATATATGTATATGCATATATATATGTATATGCATATATATATGTATATCCATATATATATATGTATATCCATATATATATATGTATATCCATATATATATATGTATATCCATATATATATGTATATGCATATATATGCATATATATATATATATCCATATATATATATATATCCATATATATATGTATATGCATATATATATATATGTATATCCATATATGTATATATATATGTATATCCATATATGTATATATATATGTATATCCATATATATATATATATATGTATATCCATATATGTATATATATATATGTATATCCATATATGTATATATATATATATGTATATCCATATATATGATGAGTTTTATAATTTGTAGTAGTGTATCTGAGGAAAAAGGTAGGTCGGCTTTAATTTTGATTAAGTGCTTGTGGAGTAGATTAAGGCATTTTTTGATTGGAATATTGGTGTACAGGGAAATTATGTCTAAACTATGCATGGTTTTATTTTGCATGTCCAGTTTTTTTATTCTATTTAGGAGGTCACCATCACTGATAGAACCTACTTTCAATTTAATAATTCTTACTATAGACAGAAATTTGGACTCCCTATGGGTAACCCCCTTAGTGGTGTACTAGCCTGCTTATTCTTAGAATTCTTAGAAACCAACTCTTTTAAACACAGACTTCCTAAAAACTCAGCATATTTTAGATATATAGATGACATTCTTATTTTTCTCCCTAAAAACACACAAATAGAACAAATTAGAAATAAATTAAATTTCAGTGGAACCATCTATAAATTTTACACATGAATCCGAACAAGACCACTCCCTATCTTTTCTAGACATATTCCTCATCAGATCAGAAACTGATCTGAGTTTCAAAGTACATAGAAAGACCACACACAAAAACGACTATATTCATTACTACTCACACCACAATGATAAAATAATGACGGGCATGATTATAGGGTTTTTCTTACGTGCCTTTAGAATATGCAGTCCCCAATATCTTAATGATGAATTTCAATATATTACGAATGTTTTAAGAAAACTACAGTATCCATCCTATTTCATTTCTTACGCAAAGAAAAAAGCTACGAAAATACACTATAACATAAACACACAGAAAAATAAAACAGATACCTCACTATTAAACAGACATCTTTTCATTCCCACCCACACCAAAAATACAAAAATCTACGACACTCTTAATAGACTTGGTTTTCACCTGATACAAACAACTTCCTCAACCATAAAACAGACATTAAAAACTACCAAGCACTCTCCCAAAACCCTCACATCCGATGCCGGTATATATTCCATCCCATGTAACAACTGTCAACAAGCGTACATAGGTGAAACACAACGAAAATTGAAATTAATACTTAACGAGCACAGAAGAGATATGAGGAATGGTAACGCCCTAAATGCACTCTTTTGCCATTGTGCAGAAAACGATCACTCATTTAATTTAGATCAAGCGAAAATTATTAAATACGTGATAGATAGAGCTAAAAGA
>NW_027633191.1:20000-127500 GCF_053919585.1 Euprymna scolopes
TTATCCCGCTTTTGAGTTTTGAAGGATGAAATTCGGTGAATATGTTAAGTAAAATCATAAGTTTAAGTTAAGCAAAACAAAAAAAAAATTTTTTTTAATATTTATACGAAAAAAGCCATTTTAAAATCTTTGATAAATAAATTAACAATTTTTTTTTTAGCGAGTCGAATAATGTATGACCATTATTAAATCGGGCATGCTTTGACGAATTGATACCAAAAAAGAAAATTTATAAATATTGTGCCCTTTATGTTAAAAATAGCATCATTTTTTTTATCCCGTTTGAAAACCTTTGCCGCCTTTCGACTACGGTGGACCAAACGCGCTGAAATAATTTTTTTTTATTCTGCTTTAAATTGCCCCCCCCCCCATTTTGAGGAGCCTGGCCCCACACACATACACATTAAAAACCAAACTCATACAAATGGTCACCCATCTGGTACTGGCCAGCCTCAGCTTAATAATACATTGAAATTTTCGTCACTGAAAAATAAGTTTTTTTGGCCTGTTTGGTCTTCCATAGTTTGTTTCTTATCAAACGCAAACGTAAACAGTGTCGATCTAGACTCTAGATTGACGCGAAATAACTGGTTACATATATGAATAAGTGGAATTATTTAAAATCCAGGTACTTATATTATAATATTTTTGCATATTCTCTTAGAAAATCATCCTAAATCTTAGTTAGACAATAAATAAATAAATTAATTATTTCAAAAACCTTTTTTTTTTAAATATTTATGTACGTTTTTTGTGCAAGACAAAAAATGTCAATTAACTTTTTGGGAAAATTTAACATTTAAAATTTAATTAAAAATAGTAGAAAAAGTTTTACATTATTCTGTTTTCTTTATGATAAAATTCAGGGTTTTATTTTTCTGGAAAAAAAAAGTTACTCAGAAATAATGGATTTTAATAAATGTAATTTCGTTTTAAAAAACAACAACTTGATTTTGCGGCCATTTTTGGCAGTGCCTAATATATATATATTTGTAGAACACCCCATGTTGCTCCTCCAACGACGACGTAACTGCAGAAATCAAGGCTGCATCATCTGGGAGATGCTTTTCTTTTAAAAACAACTTCATTGCTAGCAAGAGGTGAAGGTCAGAGGGTTCATGTCAGGAGAGTAGGGAAGATTGGGAAGGATTTCATAACCACACACCCGTGCTTCTGATCTGACGACATGCTAGTTGTGGACAGGAGTGTTGTCCCGCAGAAGGAGGGTACCTTTGCTGATCTTTCCCCGCCTCTTGATTTTGTTTGATTCCTGTAATTTGCTCAAAAGTGAAGCATAATAGGCTCCTGTAATTGTGGTACCCTTTGCTGTCGTCACTACTCCGTCCTTGTCCCAGGAGACTGTGAGCATGACCTTGCCAGCAGAAGGCTGCACCCTTGCCTTTGGAGGTGGTTAGTCAAAGTGATTGCACTGCATTGACTGGGCTTTGGTCTCTGGATCATAATGATTGACCCACGTGTCATCCTGTGTAATCAGTCTTTTGAAAAACTTTGACTCACTTCTTGGCACATCTCGAAATTCATCCTCGAGCACTCGACTCGTTCTCACTTTGTGAATGGGGTGAGCAATCTGGGAATCCATCTGGCAGACACGTTATGCATATACAAATGGTCATGAATGATAGTTTCCACAGCCTCTGTACTAATCTTGACATCTTGGGCTATTTGGCGAATAGTAATGCGCCAATCTTCCAAAGTGGCAGTCTCAATTGACGGATGGCAGAAGGGGGGTGGGACCAGGTCTGGGAGCTGTTTCCACAGACTTCCGGCCATGTTTGAATTCATGATGCCAGCGTTTTACAAGGTCATATGATGGGGCATTATCACTATAAGTTTCTTTCATTTCATCAAAAGTCTCCTGTGGTGTGCGTCCTTTCAAATACAAAAACTGGATCACTGCTCGACATTCAACAGGCTCCATTTCACACCTGACTTAGTTCAAGGACCTGTAATACAGAAACCACAATTAGTTCAGAGCTGTAATTTGCCACATAACCCATACAGATATAAATCATTGCACATGCAAAATTTCAGCTAGATCAGACAACTGGAACAACTTATTGCACGCCCCTTATAATAATTTTGGGCATATTTAGAACATTATTTGAGAATGATTTAAATAATTTTATATATAAATGTTTCATCTCCAACAGTGTAGGTCTTTTGTTTTTTGTTTTTCTTTATCTCATTAATACCCATTTCTAAGCTTTGTTTTTTGTGTTTTTTTTTTTTACATATTCTAAGCTTTTAATCTTAAATACCGAATTTTTCAGTACATGCATCGATTTGCTGCCTACTTTCAACAAGGCGATATGGAGAGCAATGGAAAATATGTTACTCGCAGTGGTGAACGTGTGCAGTATTCAACTGGACCGATTGTGTGGGGAGAACCTGGCACAAATGGACAACATGCTTTTTATCAACTCATCCATCAGGGTACTTATTACTTAACTATTTTATCGATGATACATAGGTGCAATTTTTAATCTAAACAATACTTTTCCCAAGAGATAGATAAAAAAAAGAACTAGAATCCTACCTAGTATTAATAAATCCTATTATGTTTTAACAATCGATTAAAATATTCACACATGTCAAATATTAGAAGTCAAACTTACCAATCAGTGCAGGCTCACATCAATGGTATGGATGAAACAATAACTGATTGCATGTTGTTTCTAACATATAGCGACAGAATTCATCTTGAAAAGAGAAACAATTGGTCACGTAGCTTGTTTGGATTAAATAAAACAATAAAAACAAAATGCCACTTGGAAAAGAAGAAAAATTAATCAAAACTTATATCGGAGGAATCTTCTAGAATGTTTTGATATAGCACTAAATTAACTGTCTTATCTGTAACATCTTGGATTATCCAACAACTTGACATCATTCTGTACTTGAATTCCATGAAGAAATTTACTCTTTCACATACCAAGACAAACTTCAGAACATCATGGATCTTAACTGCTTCAGCGTCTTCATAAATGGCTCAAGATTTATGAAGGCTGCATTCACAGTTCTACATAAACAGGAGATGCTTAGTGCTGAGGTTTGTGTTATTGATATGGCACTTAACATAATCTTGAAGAGCCAAAATTAAAATAAAATTCATTATACTCTGCGACTTCCTCTCATCTTATTATTTTTAATAAGTAAGAAACTTGAACGTTTTCTGATACTTAAGTTATTAAATAAAATTACCTTCTTACAAACATCTAAAAGTGTTGGACACATTGTTATATGAGAATAAGAAGTAATGATTGAGCTGACAACTATGCTTTGTGACCTAGGATTATTTTTAAATATATACGCAGATCTAAAGATAAAGATCAATAATTTAACCCACAAAGATGGCAAGAATTTTGGAGTCACAACATAAGCAACAAGTTATTCTCTATTAAGTTCAACTGAGGATAATAGAAACAATGCTTAAAAAGTAATATTTTACATATACACCACACACAATAAACACATTCATTTAGCCTAAAATAAAAAGAAACATATAGAGTGTCATGTCAAGTACTATAAACCATTAAGCGCTTAATGATAGAATGAAATGTGCTGATTTCAATCTGACTAGGCAACTATTTTTTTTTATGCTGATAGCATGAAAGATATATTTGAACTTTTAGTCAATATGGAGAAAATTTTATCATTCTTGAGAACTATCAGAATTATAAGTTGCAAATAAAAAAAATTTTGTCCTGTGGATGACATAAAATTGCATCCTATTTGGAGAGTGTGAAATTGTCACTTAGTTATCACTGTTCCTAGGTCTGTTCTAGCCCAGGGTCCCATCTATGGATTAACTATAACTAGTATCTGCTCAGAGAATGATGTGAAATTGTGATCAGCAATATAATATCCTAAATATATAATAAAATTGAACTCCATGAATATATATTTGGAAAAAAGAATTAAGCTGATTGAATTTGGCATTTAATAACTCTAGTTTGATAAACTGGTTATTAAAAGCATCAATAACACTGGCAAAACTTCAAAGATATGACTCTTCAATAAAATGTAACTTACACAATCTTGAAAGAATATATAATTAAAAATAATTCTTTCCCCTATACGATATTAGCTGTTAATTTGATTTGACTAATGGATCATGGATCTTAACTGCTTCAGTTATCCATATATATATATATATATATATATATATATATATATATATATATATATTATTAAAACCCATTGATGTTTGATATACAATAAAATAAATTTTAAGCAGGTAAATTTTTTCAATTTATTTTTATAAAATTAACATTTGTAGTGTCCATAAAAATCAGTAATGTTGCAAAGATCAGATAATTCCAAATTCAATAATTATGAATTTGGAATTATCTGATCTTGACAACATTACTGTAGTCGTCGGTCACAATTTGAATTTGAAGAAAACTTTCCTTTAAGTGTAGACTTGAGGCATGTCACTTATGCCTTTTTCATCCTTTCTCGACTGATTGTACTAACCTTGTCTGCGAACTGCCATTTGATTTTCTCACACTTGCTTTTCTTGGTGTTTTGGAATAGAGGAAAACTGCATGTCTTTAAACAGATCTGTACCTAACATCCAAGCATGTTTGCTGCATAGACATATAGATATAGCACACATGATCCTGGGTTCTACAGACCTCATCCCTCAATAGAGTAATTGGGTTTATTTTATGTATTTTTTGTACTAAAAATTCTCTGAACTCAATGGATGCAAACTTCAAATTAGTGTCACGCAAATACCTTCTTACCAAATTCTATGCAATGTAATTTCCTCCAATCTGATCTTCATTTTAAGTTGGTGTTTAATGTAGATAACTGGATTCCAATTGGAAGTGGTTATTTCAAAGCATGAAATCTATGTCATCATTCTCACAATGACTAGAAAACAAAACATTCTTTTCTCCTTAGGCTACAGCAGGGCTATGTTGTGGATGACCAATGTTCATTTAGGACCATCAGGTGCTTGGCATCGATGCAAGATATTACCTTACTAACATACTCCTAAAGTTGCCGAAATTTGCAAAAGACATGCTTAGCTATTTCTCCTTATTACCCTCACAATGTTGGCAGTAAGAATCCATCCCCACTCCATCTCTGGTCAGCTGTTCCTAAAGGGAATGACACATTTCATTTGTTCCCCTCTCTGTCTATGGCTGGATTAGTTCTAAATGTGGGATAAACCTCACCCATACCAAATAATGAACCAAAAACATTAAAGTTACTTTTTTGTTGTTGTTTTCAATATTAGATGTGATCATGTCTTTTATTGTTTTTACTAAAGAATTGGATTCTGTTGACACTTTGATATAAAGTTAGTGGTAGGGAGAAGGGAGGTGTTGCCACCGGGATTTAGGGTTAAGCGAGATTTTTTTTAACCCCCACAAAATAAAAATTACAATATTTATTTCCCTTATCTACTTTTTGATGAAGATATAATTTTCTTTCTAATTTGATAAACTTATCAATGTTTTCCCATTTATCCAAAACCTTTCATTGTAAAATTTTCATTTATGTGTTTACAATTTTCTTGTGCTATTTTTACTTAAATTTGTTATTTTAGTTTCACTGATAGTTTTAAATCAATAAATATTATTTCCTCATTAGTATCAGCAATAAAAAATGTTTTTAAAAAAATTAAAAGAATTTATTCTTAAATCTGAAATTTGGCACCAATTTTAAGAATTTTCTAAAAAGTTCTGATTCACAATTCTCATTAATAATCCCAACACTAGTTTACTCTATAATTTTATTATACAAATATTTTTTATTAATGCTTGATATGATAATGTCGTTTTTTGAAAACAAATTTTGAAAGCATATTTTTATTTTAACAGGAACCCGTTTGATTCCTTGTGACTTTTTAATGCCAGTAAAGACTCACAATCCAATTCAAAATGGTTTACATCATGAGGTAAAAAAAATTTAATTTCATCTTATTCCAAACAATGCTATCATATAATTGCCTACACATGTTGCTACATAAAATATATACTCATAATAATGAGACAGTGTGTGTATATATATATATATATATATATATATATATATATATATATATATATATATATATATACATGTTTATAAAAGTAAAAAGTATTTTCGTATGATCATTTTTTTTTTTTTTTTGTATTTGAAGATTCTTCAAGCAAACTTCTTGGCTCAAACAAAGGCTCTGATGAAAGGAAAAACCCAAGCTGAAGTTTTGGAAGAATTGAAAAAAAGTGGAACATCTGAAGAGAAGATGAATCAGATTTCACCTCATAAGGTTAGGGAATTCTTGATGTTTTCTAGAAATCTTTACAATCAGCAATGATTCAGTTTCTGACATTCTTGATTGATATTTTTTCCCACTTACCTGACTGTCAGTTTGATTAATTTTTCAGGTATTTGAAGGCAACAAACCAACCAACTCCTTTTTATTTACTCAACTAAATCCATTTATGCTGGGAGTTTTAATAGGTAAGACATGTTCTTTGTATCATTTTAAAACCTTAAATGTGATTAATTTTGAATTCAATTAAACTGATGATAAATGATCAAGAAAGTTGGAGAAAAAGCTTTTGAAGAGCATTTATAATAGTTAAATATATGAAAGGATTATCTCTCCAAGCCTTGAGACTGCAGCTGTTGATTTTTTTACCAAGGAGGGAAGTGTTTCATGTAAGCTTAGAAATAGAATTAATTTTTGCATGTAATCTTACACCATCTTACAAAGAATGTTAATTCTTCAGATAACTTTTCTGTTGGCATCAGAATCTCTGGTTTGACTACTAAAAATAGACTTCTATAGCATTTCAAAGTGGTCAAAAATCTATCAAAATTCCCCACTTAAGTCTTTTTATCAATAGCCTCCACCATCTTCCACTCTACAAAAATAGTGTAAATTTAAGTGGATCTAATTTATCACACAATTATTTCTTTATCTTCTACTCCTTTCATGGTCTTATATATATTATATATTAGCAGAGAGACTCAACAATGATCAAGGAATGTTACAAACATATTTTTATTATCATAAAAATCGGTGAAACCACCCATTTTTTCAATTAAATTAATTATATGCTCTTATTGGGGGCCCATCATGGTGTACCAGGAGTAAGCTTCACATGTCTTGCTGCAATGACTTAGTTCACAATACATTCCAATCTGTATTACACTGTAGAGAATCTACTGTTGATATTATAAAACAATTTTAAAATATGACAGATTGAATTCAAGTTTAAAATGCAAAAGTCAAGTATCATGGTTCAACTATGCTCTAACCAGAAACATCCATTTCAAATGCTGGCCTGTCATATCAAAGAACATATTGTTGATTCTATGTCTGACCATCTTCCTTATGTAGTAATAAAACTTCTGAAATGCACTGAGCAACTAAAATAATTATACAACCAAATAGATCTCAACCATAGAACATCGCTGGCACATGTTTGTGCATACAGTATCATTGGGAAATATCTATGCATACAGTATCATTGGGAAATATCTATGCATACAGTATCATTGGGAAATATCTATGCATACAGTATCATTGGGAAATATCTATGCATACAGTATCATTGTGCAATATCTATGCATACTGTAACACATGCGACAAAAGGTGGGGATTTAAGCAACAACTAAGCATAGGGGTATGATAAGATTTTCGGGAAAGCAAGCTCCCAGTATCTTATCGCACATGTGACACAGACAAAATAAAGGCATGAGACACTTGAACCGAAGACGACAACACACGAGAAGGAATGAAGCAACAACGCCAGTAGTGATATTTTTTAATTTAAATTTTATTATACAACAATGAACTAACTATGGTAGGGGAGGAATAATGTAATGAAATGAAAAGAAAAAAAAAACAAATTATAAACACGGGGAGGGGTATTTCATCTACTATTCGAAAATGCCAATGAGGAATATATCAAAACAAAAAGTGTATCCTTAGTGCAAACAAATGATGACAAAATTAATTCAATGTCTTAATACACGAGAGAGGGAAATATTCACGGAGATGACTTACTGAGTTTATTCCCTTTTTTTTTTATATTTTCTTTCTTTTCATTCCAAGCGGTTGGTCAAAATGTCTTTAATATCCGTCCCTCCAGATTAAAACGCACTTGTGTAAAGTTCGCCATTTATTTATCGCATCCTCTCGCTGCTGGTATGGAGTTTCTCTCAGGTATTACTTCATTTCTTTTGCCATTGGTGGAGTTTCTCCTTTTGCTGTTGACGGGGAGGGGGGGGGGGGTCGATACCTTCTATCTCAACGGCATCGCTGCCTCTGTCGCTGGGGTGGGACTTCCGCACATTTGTCTGGCAGCGGAGACTGTTTTTGCCAAAAAGGCCTTTTCTCTTTTTTTTTCCTTTTCTCTCTCTCTCTCTGCCTCTTCTCAGTATCTTTCTCATCTCCTTTCTTTCCTTCATTTTTTGTTGCCTTGCAATCCGCACGGGTCGATGGGTTTCTGGTCAAATGACCCGGTTATCTCGCTAGCTTGTGTATTAAAAGGCTTTTCTCACCTCTCTCTCCTTCTTTCCTATATTCACTCTCTCTCTCTCTCTCTCTCTCTCTCTTGAAACTATGTTCATTTGCCTCGGTAATAAGATAAATAAAATAACAAAAAACGATACATTTCTCGTTGGCCCAAAATTAAATATTTCGATTTTTAATTAATTACGTAATTCAAGTCATGGATTACGTCACAATAGATATCATTGTGAAGTATCTATGCATACTGTAACACATGCGACAAAAGGTGGGGATTTAAGCAACAACTAAACATAGTGCATTCCGTATCATTGTGAAATATCTTTGCATATAGTATAATCTGGAAATAACTATGCATATAATATACTCAGGAAATATCTATGTATACAGTAACATTGGAAAATATCTATGCATACAGTAGCATTGTGAAATATCTATGCATACTGTATCATTGTGAAATATCTATGCATACCGTATCATTGTGAAATATCTATGCATACAGTATCATTGTAAAATAAATGCATACTGTATAATCAGGAAATATCTTTGCATACCATATCATTGTGAAATATTCGGCATACAGTATCATTGTGATATATCCAGCATACATATTGTTGTGATATATCTATGCATACAGAATCATTGGGAAATATCTAAGCATACAGTATTATTATGAAATATCTATGCATACAGTATTATTATGAAATATCTATGCATACAGTATTATTAGGAAATATCTATGCATACCGTATCATTGTGAAATATTCGGCATATATATCGTTGTGATATATCTATGCATACTGTATCATTGTGAAATATCTGTGCGTACAATATTATGAAATATCTATGCATAAAGTATCATTATGAAATATCTATGCATAAAGTATCATTATGAAATATCTATGCATACAGTATCATTATGAAATATCTATGCATAAAGTATCATTATGAAATATCTATGCATAAAGTATCATTATGAAATATCTATGCATACAGTATCATTATGAAATATCTATGCATACAGTATCATTATGAAATATCTATGCATACAGTATCATTATGAAATATCTATGCATACAGTATCATTATGAAATATCTATGCATACAGTATCATTATGAAATATCTATGCATACAGTGTCATTGTGAAATATCTATGTATACAGTATCATTGTGAAATATCTATGCATACACTATCATTGTGATATTTCTATGCGTACAGTTATCACAGTGATATATCTATGCGTACAGTATAATTGTGAAATATCTATGTATACAGTATCATTGTGAAATATCCATGCATACACTATCATTGTGATATTTCTATGCGTACAGTATCATAGTGATATATCTATGCGTACAGTATCATTGTGAAATATCTATGCGTACAGTATCATTGTGATATGTCTACGCGTACAGTATCATTGTGATATATCTATGCGTACAGTATCATTGTGATATATCTATGCGTACAGTATGATTGTGAAATATCTATGCATTCAGTATGATTGTGAAATATCTATGCATTCAGTATGATTGTGAAATATCTATGCATTCAGTATGATTGTGAAATATCTATGCATTCAGTATGATTGTGAAATATCTATGCATTCAGTATGATTGTGAAATATCTATGCATTCAGTATGATTGTGAAATATCTATGCATTCAGTATGATTGTGAAATATCTATGCATTCAGTATCATTGTGAAATATCTATGCATGCAGTATCATTGTTAAATCTCTTTGCATACACTATCATTGTGAAATACCTATGTATACAGGATAATCTGATCATATATATGCATATAGTATCCTCAGGAAATATCTATGCATACAGTATCATTGTGAAATATCTATGCATTCAGTATCATCAGGAAATATGTATGCATACAGTATAATTGGGATATCTATGCATACTGTATAATTGGGATATCTATACATACAGTATAATTGGGATATCTATGCATACTGTATGATTGTGAAATACCTATGCATACAGTATCATTGTGAAACATCTATGCATACACTATCCTCGGGAAATGTCTACGCATGTATTATCATTGTGCAATATCTATGCATATAGTATCATTGTGCAATATCTATGCAGACAGTATCATTGTGCAATATCTATGCATACTGTATCATTGTGCAACTGTTATGTAACGGATGTCTGGGACCATCCGATACATAACGCTTAAAAAAAAACTTTTTAAGAAACTCGAAAGGAGGGCATCGAATATTGATTGTCCACCAGACAAAGTGACAAAAGTAATTACGGCGTAAACAGAAAAATCGGACGACGATTTTTTGTTTACAAAGTAAAGTGATTGTGGGGGAGATCGCATATTTTTCTGGAATGGGACATTCCTTTGCAAGAACAAAGAAAGATTGGAATGTCCTGGAAAAAAACAATTATGGTCAAGGCTGGAACGTGTTGTAAAGACACGTGCAATAAATAAAAACAATTATCGCCCGACTAAGAAAAAATGGGTTACTGGAGATTGTGGTCAAATGCAAGCAATGCATTTGTAAACAAAGCTAAAACTTGCCTGGGAATTGAAGAATCAATTAACGACAATAAATGAATTAACAAATCAAATGCAAGCCAGCGGAGACGGTAATAGTGAAAAAATACGGGAACAAAAAAATCCTGTGAATATAACGATGTGATTTTTGGAGTCAGAGAGCAGAAGTAGGTCTGAGGACCGCCGAAGGACGTGCGATTGTCGAAGTGAAATCGCGTTCTCCCCCCTCCGATTGCTCAATGAAAGGAAAGCTAAGCCGCAGAAATTAACTATTTGATAAAATGCATGTAAGGCTTTAGTTAAAAATACATTTTTATACGAAAAGCAATCGTGACTTACATCTTTCCTTTATGTTCTGAGTTACGCCTGATCGTTATGTGCATGTCAAAACTTTGTTTCAGATACCGTCATTGTTATGACAAAGCTGGACAATTGATAAGTCAGCTCGAATGAAAAATGCCCGGTCAAGGGGGAAATAACCATGCTGTCTTAGCAGTTGCCATGACAACCGTTTAGCTCGGATCGTAAACAAGTTACACTAGCGGACGATCAAGGAAATTGATGGCTACTACGTTTTTGTTACAAACCTACTAACTACGACCGTTCCCAACCTGGTGTCCTGCGCAACGTAATAAAAGCTAATTGGCGCCGTATGACCAGTTCACTCCTCAAGAGTGATAAGTAAGAACTTTTTTTTTTGTTTTTAAAAACAACAAAAAGAACTCTAACACAAAAGAACTTGGGTACCACACAAACAAAAACAACGTGAACTATTCGACGAAGAGGAAACGCGCACGCAGGCAGAAAGGAAGGAAGGACACGGGACCTGAAGAAAAGGCAAAGTCAGTTGATTTTCCAATATTTTTCTAAACCTCGGCTCTAAAAAGTTGTGTTGAAAAAAAAAAAAAAAAAAAACATTTTCTGGGGGTAACGAGTAAATATAATTTTAGAAGATGGAACAGCAGTTCTTCACAAATTTTGCTCAGATCCTAGGGGCTGAACTACACAACGTAGGTAAGGCCATTTTGAACTCTCTGAGGGGGGAGGCGTTATTAGCAAAGATAAGAACATTAGACTCTCGACAAGTGCACGAATATAGAAGATGGCTTAGCGATTTAGATAAATATACGAAAATAGTTAGACAAACAGATGAGGAAAAATGCCAAATAGCATTAATAACGACGGCTGGCCCAATAGCACAGTTTGTTTCAAGACTACTAGCCAACAATGCGAGTTTGCCATGGGTAGACTTGAAACGAGCTTTAGTTATTTTGGAGTCCAGGCAGATCCTACCAAGTTTGTTAGGGTAGGAGCGAAACTCTGCAGGACTACATGCAGAGGTTAGTGTGCTTGGTTGAAGATGCGTATGGTAGCTTAGATACGAACAATGTAGTAATAAAAAGCCAAGTGATAGGTTTCTTCATCGAAGGGCTATATGACAGAGAAGTCAAAATCACTGTCATAAGGGAGGAACCATCGGACCCTAATCGAGGAACGGTGGCAAACCCGTATAAGAGTCAATGATCAAGAAGAAGAACCTACGGAGATTAATTATAGTAGGCGCCAGAGAAACATAGAAGCAATAAGGAAAAAGAGATTCCCAGAGCCAGATAGGGGGCATGGGAATTATAGAGGATTTAATAGGGGACCCGACTTCAAGACAAGAGAAACAGAGGGCCCTTGGCCGGGGATTAAGTGTTTCAATTGCGGCAGAAAAGGCCATATAGCCAGGAACTGCACCTTCCCTAAGTCGGGAAATGAGCCGACCCCACTCGCAAGACGCCCAGCGAGAGGGAGAGGGGTGAACAGTCGAAGATAATAGGACATATGGGCGCCGCTAATTGCATCCCTATTAAAATAGAGAAAAACAAGTTTAGAGCATTAGTAGATACTGGCGCAGAAATTTCGGTAATAAAAAGAAGCCTGAGATAAAGAAAATAGAGATTAGTTTAAGGACTGCAAACGGGTCACCTCTCTTAGTGCAAGGAGTGGCGTGTTTGTGGATTATAGTAGGAAGCCAGTACATTCGACATGATTTTGTAGTGACGGAAAACCTTAATAGGAACGTCATATTGGGCCAAGACTTGCTCAAGCAAAATGGTGTTAGAATGTACTTTGATTTAGGAGCAATTCGATTAGGCGGCGAGTATATAGCACTGCAAGAAGAGGCTCATATTTCTAGTATAGTTAGATTAAGACACGATGTCACCCTAAAACCGCAGCATTTACATGTGTGCACAGCTCGTGCCGGAATGAGAAACGGTCAGGGTTTAGACTACAAAGTAGTACAGATAGATAAGGGCTTCCTAAGTGATTTAAGTGGTGTATCAGTAGCGAACACAGTAGTTAAAATAAAAGGTAGGAAAAGCTTTCCCTTGCTAATCATGAATAGCACAAACCAGACAGTGAAATTAAGGAAAGGTTACAAGATAGGTAGATGTAGAAGAACCGAGGTAGTAATGGCGATATCAAAGCCAAATAAACAAAGGAAGTCGGAAAACAAGAGTAACCTCAACGGCATAAAGGTGCCAGAGGAATTGAGGAAAGATTTAGATAAAGTCCTGCGACGAAATACGGATTTATTCGTCACAGAGGATAAATACTTAGGCCGGACTGACACAGTAGAGATGAGGATCGATACAGGAAAAAACGATCCCATAGAGAAAAACCCTTACAGAACACCTCTCAAGCAGCGGGAAGAAGTTAATGTAGCACTAGAGGAAATGCTACAGTCAGGGGTTATAGAGAGGTCAAACAGTCCGTGGAGTTTCCCGATAGTATTAGTAAAAAAGAAGGACAGAACGAAGAGGTTCTGCGTAGATTTTAGGGCCCTGAACAAGATAACAAAGAAGTATGCCCGAGCGCTACCAGTAATTGATGATATACTAGCCTCGCTTGGGTCAGCAAAATACTTCTCAAAGTTGGACTTGAAATCAGGGTATTGGCAGGTAAAGTTGAATGAAAAGGATAAAGAGAAAACTGCATTCACCTGTCATAGAGGACTGTTCCAATTTAATGTAATGCCATTCGGACTTGCTAACGCTCCAGGAGTGTTCCAGGAGCTAATGTCCGTAGTATTACAGGGACAGGAAGAATTCGCCATGCCTTATTTGGATGATATTTTAATATTCTCCAAAACAAAGGAGGAACATGTTAGGCATATAGAAAAGGTGCTAGGTAGCTTACGTAAGCATAACTTAAGGTTAAAGGCAGCGAAGTGTGAGTTTTTCAGCAAGGAAGTGCAATATCTGGGATTCCGAGTAGGTGAGAAAGGAATCCAGCCGGATGGGGACAAAGTTAAAGCGATTCAGGTAATTTCGACCCCAACCACTGTGAAGCAGGTTCGATCCTTTATAGGCATGACATCCTATTACAGGCGGTTTATCAAGAATTTTTCCGTAATCGCCGAACCGTTAATTCGGTTAACTAGGAAGCATGCACGTTTCTGTTGGGACGATGCATGTCAGTCTGCTTTTAATCGATTGAAATCGAAGCTTGCAGAGATGGTGACGCTGGCATACCCGGACACTAGCAAAGGATACAGATTATACACAGATGCCTCAGATTATGCGATCGGAGCATCCTTGTCTCAAATGGTCTACGACCCAGAGGAGGGTCGGGAGATAGAGAAACCCATTTATTTTCTATCTCATAAGTTGTCAGATACCCAGACTAGATGGTCAACGATAGAGAAGGAAGCATATGCGATTCACTATGCCTTAAACAAGTTGAATCACTACTTGCACAGTGCTACGTTCACCATCTACATGAATCACAGACCATTGGAGTACTTGCTGAAATCTCCGATACACAATAGAAAAATACAGGTGAGTATGGCTGGCTACGATTGCACCATACAGTACCTGAAAGGAAAGGATAACGTCTGTGCGGATCTCTTATCTCGTGCGGTAAATGCGAGTCAGGATGAAGACGATCCTCCAGTAGAGATAGACGATAGGAATTATACAGTGAGTGCGATAAACTCGAATCGTTTTGAACCAAGAGAGTTTGTATCACATAGGGATGACGAAGACTCACCAGTAGAAAGCGAGCGTCCTACACTATCAGGTTTGGATATGTGTAAAGAACAAAACGCCGATAGTCAGATCATTGAATTAAAGAAACGGATGAGGAGCGGTAAAACGTCCAAGATGGAAAAAAAAAAAGTACATCATAATGGACGATATCGTATATTATTTATTGCAACCCGACGACAATCCAGTAGTTAGATTATATATCCTGTCACATTTGAGGATGAAGGTACTGAATCAATACCATGATGAGAATGGTCATATGGTCGTGGAGAAAACGTTCCACGCCATTAAACAGAAGTATTTCTGGCCTGGTTTGTTCAAGAAGGTGAATGAACACATAGGGAAATGCGTCCCATGCCAGACCAGAAATTTGAGAAGGCAACAACCTCAAATGCAGGAGACCAACATGCCTTCTTTTCCTTTTGCTAAGATTACATTGGATATTTCCGGACCCTATCCGAGGACTTTGTCAGGCAGTCAATACATAGTCACGTTCATCGACATGTATAGTGGTTGGCCTGAGGCTTTTGCTGTGCCTAATAAAAAAGCAGAGACAGTGGTGCATCTCTTAATTGAGGAGATATTTCCCAGATTTGGTGCACCATTGCAGTTACTTACGGATAACGGACCGGAGAATGTTAATGGAATCATGAAAAGGGCTTTAGAAGAGCTTAATGTCGATCACGTGACCACCTCATTTTACCACCCGCAAAGTAACGGGAAAATAGAAAGATTCCATAGAACGATGCATGACGTACTAGCAAAGAAAATAGGGGACAATGACCGTTTGTGGGACATGTACTTGAACCAGATGCTGGCTTCTGTAAGGTTTCATGTCAACGAAACAACGAAGTACTCCCCCTATTACTTGCTTTATAATAGAGACGTTGTCTTGCCGTTAGACAACATACTGAGGCCTCGTAGAATTTACTACGGGGAAGAGGATCACGAGATCGCTCTGCAGGATATGCATCGGACCTTTACATTAGTCAGAAACAATGTAAAGAGAGCTAGGAAGAAAATAGTAGATAGGGCCAACGAGAAAACAAAAGCAGTTGATTTTCAAGTTGGCGATTTAGTTTATTGTAGAAATCATAGGAAAAAGGGAAAGCTAGACGTAAGATGGTCTCCATATTATGTAGTAATAGAGAAGACGGGGCCAGTCTCGTATAGGATTAGAAGTCAACTGACAGGGGCAGTAACAAAAGCCCATGGGGAGCACCTTCAAAAAGCAGAACTGGAGGAATGGAATATCCCCAACGAGCAAGAGGGCTGTAGAAAAACTACCCTGTCAGCACCGGTAGAGGAAAGTAGTTCTGATACTGAATCCTCTAGTGGGAAGGAAGAAAATTATCGCCAACAGAGCTGTCGCCATCAACGGAAATCCCCAAGTCAGGAAAACAGGGTCCCGTTGATGGAACGGAAAATAATAACACGCACCATGACGGCTGAAAGGGCTAAGGAAGTTAACGAAATATCTAAGGATGATATATTAAACTTGGTGCCCAGGTCGTGCGGTGTTGATTATGATAATAGGGACCAGCCAACCGTAGCTAGGGCTAGCACGGGGGTTGGGAACTCAGATTATAATCAGGCTGCGGGTCGGGAGCACAAAACAGGATGTTTAGACTGGGTAAGGAAGTTACTCTGTGGACTTCAGGCTAAATCCTTATTATTAACCTACTAACAGGGGGAGGGGGGGTTCTCGTTGCAGGAAAATGGGAAAAATTATAGGGTGGTTGGTGTGGCTTCCAATATTAGGGTGTTTGAAGTTGCTACCAACATTTAGGATCCTGGCGTTCTGGTCGAAATTTTGTACTATATGCTGCCCACATTTTAAAAAGGTAATTAAAATGTTAGACTCATATTTAATTAAGTAGTCATTATTAATTAAAGGGCCGAGGTAGTGAAGAATATTGGACAAATCGACCACTTCGATAAAATTCATAAATTTGCAGCGTATATTTCGCTGTTAAGTGCGGCCGATGCATTTATACCAAAGAAAGACCTTATGCTTTCTTGTATTGCTGTTTTATTATTATTATTTTTTTTTTTTTCCCGTATGGAATCCATCGGAAAAATTTGTGACATTTGTAAAAGAATGTTGTATTGTGAAAAAAAAAAATTTAAAAAAAAAAAAATAAATAAATGATAATAAGGGAGGAATGTTATGTAACGGATGTCTGGGACCATCCGATACATAACGGTTAAAATAAACCTTTTTAAGAAACTCGAAAGGAGGGCATCGAATATCGATTGTCCACCAGACAAAGTGACAAAAGTAATTACGGCGTAAACAGAAAAATCGGACGACGATTTTTTGTTTACAAAGTAAAATGATTGTGGGGGAGATCGCATATTTTTCTGGAATGGGACATTCCTTTGCAAGAACAAAGAAAGATTGGAATGTCCTGGAAAAAAACAATTATGGTCAAGGCTGGAACATGTTGTAAAGACACATGCAATAAATAAAAACAATAGTCGCCCGACTAAGAAAAAATGGGTTACTGGAGATTGTGGTCAAATGCAAGCAATGCATTTGTAAACAAAGCTAAAACTTGCCTGGGAATTGAAGAATCACTTAACGACAATAAATGAATTAACCAATCAAATGCAAGCCAACGGAGACCGTAATAGTGGAAAAATACGGGAACAAAAAAATCCTGTGAATATAACGATGTGATTTTTGGAGTCAGAGAGCAGAAGTAGGTCTGAGGATCGCCGAAGGACGTGCGATTGTCGAAGTGAAATCACGTTCTCCCCGCTCCGATCGCTCAATGAAAGGAAAGCCAAGCCGCAGAAATTAACTATTTGATAAAATGCATGTAAGGCTTTAGTTAAAAATACATTTTTATACGAAAAGCAATCGTGACTTACATCTTTCCTTTATGTTCTGAGTTACGCCTGATCGTTATGTGCAAGTTCAGATCGTAAACAAGTTACACTAGCGGACGATCAAGGAAATTGACGGCTACTACGTTTTTGTTACAAACCTACTAACTACGACCGTTCCCAACCTGGGTTCCAGCACAACGTAACACAACATCTATGCATAAAGTATCATTGTGAAATATCTATGCATACTGTAACACATGCGACAAAAGGTGGGGATTTAAGCAACAACTAAACATAGGGGTATGATAAGATTTTCGGGAAAGCAAGCTCCCAGTATTTTATCGCACATGTGACACAGACAAAATAAAGGCATGAGACACGGGAACCGAAGACGACAACACACGAGAAGGAATGAAGCAACAACACCAGTAGTGATATTTTTTAATTTAAATTTTATTATACAACAATGAACTAACTATGGTAGGGGAGGAATGATGTAATGAAGTGAAAACAAAAAAAAAAAACAAATTATAAAGACGGGGAGGGGTATTTCATCTACTATTCGAAAATGCCAACGAGGAATATATCAAAACAAAAAGCTGCCTGTGTCGCTGGGGTGGGACTTCTGCACATCTGTCTGGCAACATGGCCAGCGGAGACTGTTTTTGCCAAAAAGGCCTTTTCTCTTTTTTTTCCTTTTCTCTCTTTCTCCCTCTTCTCAGTATCTTTCTCATCCCCTTTCTTTCCTTCATTTTTTGTTGCCTAGCAATCCGCACGGGTTGATGGGTTTCTGGTCAAATGACCCGGTTATCTCGCTAGCTTGCGTATTAAAAGGCTTTTCTCACCTCTCTCTCCTTCTTTCCTATACTCACTGTCTCTCTCTCTCTCTCTTTAGGTTAAGCCTCTCCCTCTTTTTTTCCTATACTCTCTTTTTCTTTCTCTCTTGAAACTATGTTCATTTGCCTCGGTAACAAAAAAAAGGATACATTTTTCGTTGGCCCAAAATTAAATATTTCAATTTTTAATTAATTATGTAATTCAAGTCATGGATTACGTCACAATAGATATCATTGTGAAGTATCTATGCATACTGTAACACATGCAACGAAAAGTGGGGATTTAAGCAACAACTAAACATAGTGCATTCCGTATCATTGTGAAATATCTTTGCATACAGTATAATCTGGAAATAACTAAGCATATAATATACTCAGGAAATATCTATGTATACAGTAACATTGGAAAATATCTATGCATACAGTAAAATTGTGAAATATCTATGCATACCGTATCATTGTGAAATATCTATGCATAAAGTATCATTGTGAAAAATAAATGCAGACTGTATAATCAGGAAATATCTTTGCATACCGTATCACTGTGAAATATTCGGCATACTACTGTATTATTGTGATATATCCAGCATACATATCGTTGTGATATATCTATGCATACCATATCATTGGGAAATATATTGGGAATACAGTATCATTATGAAATATCTATGCATAAAGTATCATTATGAAATATCTATGCATAAAGTATCATTATGAAATATCTATGCATAAAGTATCATTATGAAATATCTATGCATAAAGTATCATTATGAAATATCTATGCATAAAGTATCATTATGAAATATCTATGCATAAAGTATCATTATGAAATATCTATGCATAAAGTATCATTATGAAATATCTATGCATAAAGTATCATTATGAAATATCTATGCATAAAGTATCATTATGAAATATCTATGCATAAAGTATCATTATGAAATATCTATGCATAAAGTATCATTATGAAATATCTATGCATAAAGTATCATTATGAAATATCTATGCATAAAGTATCATTATGAAATATCTATGCATAAAGTATCATTGTGAAATATCTATGCCTACAGTATCATTGTGACATATCTATACATACATTATCATTGTGAAATATCTTTGCATACAGTATAATCTGGAAATATCTATGCATACAGTATAATCTGGAAATATCTATGCATATAGTATACTCTGGAAATATCTATGTATAGAGTAACATTGGAAAATATCTATGCATACAGTAGCATTGTGAAATATCTATGCATACAGTAGCATTGTGAAATATCTATGCATAACGTATTATAGTGCAATATCTATGCACACAGTATCATCGTGAAAAATAAATGCATACTGTATAATCAAGAAATATATATGCATACCGTATCATTGTGATATATCTATGCATACAGTATGATTAGGGAATATCTATGCATACAGTATCATTGTGCAATATCCATGCATAAAGTATCATTGTGCAATATCTATGCTGAAGCAAATTAGCAGTAGCCAAAATGAGAAATAGAGAGTTTACCTCGGATACGTCTGTTTTGGGCTGAGCAAAAGAGAGAGTTCCAAGATGGCGTCCATGGGCTTTTATTAGCTTTTACCCAAGTAATTATCGTTGAATCACGTCTGCTCTCACGCATTTATGCAAATATGTCGTTCCCGTCCGCTATAAAGGCAGGACACTGGAAAGGAGGGGGAGCGTTCTGCAGATTGTGTGTAGGTGATTCTGGCGAGTAGATTGTGCTTGTTACGACCCACGTGTCTTCGAGAAGCGAATTTTTGTTCCGTCTGTTTTTAGTTGTATTTGTTTTTGCTTGTTTTGCCTATTACATTGTTTTTCATATGCATAATGTATCATTGTGCAATATCTATGCATACAGTATCATTGTGCAATATCTATGCATACAGTATCATTGTGCAATATCTATGCATACAGTATCATTGTGCAATATCTATGCATACAGTATCATTGTGCAATATCTATGCATACAGTATCATTGTGCAATATCTATGCATACAGTATCATTGTGAAATATCTATGCATACAGTATCATTGTGCAATATCTATGCATACAGTATCATTGTGCAATATCTATGCATACAGTATCATTGTGCAATATCTATGCATACAGTATCATTGTGCAATATCTATGCATACAGTATCATTGTGCAATGTCTATGCATACAGTATCATTGTGCAATATCTATGCATACAGTATCATTGTGCAATATCTATGCATACAGTATCATTGTGCAATATCTATGCATACAGTATCATTGTGCAATATCTATGCATACAGTATCATTGTGCAATGTCTATGCATACAGTATCATTGTGCAATGTCTATGCATACAGTATCATTGTGCAATGTCTATGCATACAGTATCATTGTGCAATGTCTATGCATACAGTATCATTGTGCAATGTCTATGCATACAGTATCATTGTGCAATGTCTATGCATACAGTATCATTGTGCAATGTCTATGCATACACTATAATTGTGCAATGTCTATGCATACACTATAATTGTGCAATGTCTATGCATACACTATAATTGTGCAATGTCTATGCATACACTATAATTGTGCAATATCTATGCATACACTATAATTGTGCAATATCTATGTGTTATATAGTTCATTATTATTATTGTTGTTTGTTATTATCATTGTTCGTTGTTAAGTCTTATTAAAAGAGAGTCTTAGAGAGAGTTTTATTAAGTGGGATGTTGTGAGAGAGATTGTTTGTGTTATGATGTAATTCATATATATTAAATGTTCATACTTAGATGTGTTGAAGAAGGAAGCTCTTTGAGTGAGGAGACAGTCTTAGTGTTCATATTGTGTATGTAAGATGTGTATGTCAAGACATTTTATAACACAGATATATAGACATATAATAACAATTTTTACTTTACCTTTTGGTAGAATTACAACACAAAGTCGACGTTTATAAAAACACATGATGGGTTTATTTCTTCTCACGACCGGCCGTGGTTTTCTGAGTCAAGAATTCAAAGCTTCAAATTCTAAGTTTCAAAAGTGACCGTCTCGCTTCTAGACGTTCGAATGTCCATGTCTGGACTGTCATCTGTCGTCCTCAGATTCTCTCTGACTCTCCCCAGTTTCTCTCAGTTCTCTCAAGTTTCTACCTATATCTAGAACTTCCCATTTTCCATGATGTCATACGCATGTTAAAACATGTGTCTTCTTTCACGTGTTCTGGACATGCGTGTCCAAAACTTTTTCCTTTGTTTACAAAAGGAATTTTAACCTATATTCCCAGTAACCTATATTTCCAATATGTTAAAAACATGTTCATTAAATTATTCTATAGTTGCATTCCTCAATTGAATTTTCCATAACAGAATTAACAACGCACATTCTTTTCTTGAAACTATTTTATCTCTAAGCTAAACAATGGTTTGTTTTACATTCCATTTTCTAATTCTGTCGCGTAATCTATTTCTAAACCTAATTTACGAGGTTCAAATTTCGTCTATTCTATTTCATTTTCATTTTAACTAAATCTCTCTATTTTTATACTTACATGAAAAGGAGACAGCCCTTATCATGTAATATATGCATACACTATAATTGTGAAATATCTATGCATACAGTATAATTGTGAAATATCTATGCATACAGTATAATTGTGAAATATCTATGCATACAGTATAATTGTGAAATATCACTGTATACAGTATAATTGTGAAATATCTTTGTATACAGTATAATTGTGAAATATCTCTGTATACAGTATAATTGTGAAATATCTCTGTATACAGTATAATTGTGAAATATCTCTGTATACAGTATAATTGTGAAATATCTCTGTATACAGTATAATTGTGAAATATCTCTGTATACAGTATAATTGTGAAATATCTCTGTATACAGTATAATTGTCAAATATCTATGTATACACTATCATTGGGAAATATCTATGTATATATAAACATTGTGAACTATCTAGGCATAGAGTTATCATTGTTAAATATTTATGCATACATATCATTGTTAAATATCTGTGCATACATATCATTGTTAAATATCTGTTCATACAGTATCATTGTGAAATATCTTTGCATACAGTATAATCTGGAAATAACTATGCGTATAGTATACTCAGGAAATATCTATGTAAACAGTAACATAGGAAAATATCTATGCATAGAGTAGCATTGTGAAATATCTATGCATACCGTATCATTGTGATTTATCCAGCATACATATCGTTGTGATATATCTATGCATACAGTATCATTATGAAATATCTATGCATAAAGAATCATTTTGAAATATCTATGCATAAAGAATCATTTTGAAATATCTATGCATAAAGAATCATTTTGAAATATCTATGCATAAAGAATAATTTTGAAATATCTATGCATAAAGTATCATTGGGAAATATCTATGCATAATGTATAATTGTGAAATATCTTTGCATAGAGTATAATCTGGAAATATCTATGCACATAGTATACTCAGGAAATATCTATGTATAGAGTAACATTGGAAAACATCTACGCGTACAGTATCATTGGGAAATATCAATGCAAACAATATCATTGTGAAATATGTATGCATACAGTATCATGGTGAAATATCTATGCATACAGTATAATCGTGTAATATGTATGCATATAGTTTCCCCAGGAAATATCTATGCATCCAGTATCGTTGTGAAATATCTATGCATACAGTATCATTGTGAAATATCTATGCATACAGTATCATTGTGAAATATCTATGCATACAGTATCATTGTGAAATATCTATGCATACAGTATCATTGTGAAATATCTATGCATACAGTATCATTGTGAAATATCTATGCATACAGTATCATTGGGAAATATCTATGCATACAGTATCATTGTGAAATATCTATGCATACAGTATCATTGTGAAATATCTATGCATACAGTATCATTGTGAAATATCTATGCATACAGTATCATTGTGAAATATCTATGCATACAATATCATTGTGAAATATTTATCCATACAGTATAATCGTGTATGTACGCATATAGTTTCCCCAGGAAATATCTATGCATCCAGTATCGTTGTGAAATATCTATGCATCCAGTATCATTGTAAAATATCTATGCATACAGTATCATTGTGAAATATCTATGCATATAGTATCATTGTGAAATATCTATGCATACAGTATCTTTTTGAAATGTCTGTATACAGTATCATTGTTAAATGTCTATGTGTACGGTATCATTGTTAAATGTCTATGTATACGGTATCATTGTTAAATGTCTATGTGTACGGTATCATTGTTAAATGTCTATGTATACGGTATCATTGTTAAATGTCTATGTGTACGGTATCATTGTTAAATGTCTATGTATACGGTATCATTGTTAAATGTCTATGTATACAGTATCATTGTTAAATGTCTATGTATACGGTATCATTGTTAAATGTCTATGTATACGGTATCATTGTTAAATGTCTATGTATACGGTATCATTGTTAAATGTCTATGTATACGGTATCATTGTTAATTGTCTATGTATACGGTATCATTGTTAAATGTCTATGTATACGGTATCATTGTTAAATGTCTATGTATACGGTATCATTGTTAAATGTCTATGTATACGGTATCATTGTTAAATGTCTATGTATACGGTATCATTGTTAAATGTCTATGTATACGGTATCATTGTTAAATGTCTATGTATACGGTATCATTGTTAAATGTCTATGTATACGGTATCATTGTTAAATGTCTATGTATACGGTATCATTATTAAATGTCTATGTATACGGTATCATTGTTAAATGTCAATGTATACGATATCATTGTGATATATCTATGCGTGCAGTATCATTGTGATATATCTATGCGTACAGTATCATTGTGATATATCTATGCGTACAGTATCATTGTGATATATCTATGCGTACAGTATCATTGTGATATATCTTTGCGTACAGTATCATTGTGATATATCTATGCGTACAGTATCATTGTGATATACCTCTGCGTACAGTATCATTGTGATATACCTCTGCGTACAGTATCATTGTGATATACCTCTGCGTACAGTATCATTGTGATATACCTCTGCGTACAGTATCATTGTGATATACCTCTGCGTACAGTCTCATTGTGATATACCTCTGCATACAGTATCATGGTGATATATCTCTGCATACAGTATCATGGTGATATATCTCTGCGTACAGTATCATTGTGATATATCTCTGCGTACAGTATCATTGTGATATATCTCTGCGTACAGTATCATTGTGATATATCTCTGCGTACAGTATCATTGTGATATATCTCTGCGTACAGTATCATTGTTATATATCTATGCATACGGTGATATTGCAAAATACCTGTGCATGCAGTATCATTGTGAAATATCTATGCATACAGTATCATTGTGAAATGTCTATGCATACGGTATCATTGTGAAATGTCTATGCATACGGTATCATTGTGAAATGTCTATGCATACGGTATCATTGTGAAATGTCTATGCATACGGTATCATTGTGAAATGTCTATGTATACGGTATCATTGTGAAATGTCTATGTATACGGTATCATTGTGAAGTGTCTATGTATACGGTATCATTGTGAAGTGTCTATGTATACGGTGTCATTGTGAAGTGTCTATGTATACGGTGTCATTGTGAAGTGTCTATGTATACGGTGTCATTGTGAAGTGTCTATGTATACGGTGTCATTGTGAAGTGTCTATGTATACGGTGTCATTGTGAAGTGTCTATGTATACGGTGTCATTGTGAAGTGTCTATGTATACGGTGTCATTGTTAAATGTCTATGTATACGGTATCATTGTGAAGTGTCTATGTATACGGTATAATTGTGAAATATCTGTGTATACAGTATCATTGTGAAATATCTATGTATGCAGTATCATTGGGGAATATCTAATAATATAGTATCATTGTGCAATATCTATGCATACAATATCATTGGGAAATTTTAATGTATACAATATCATTGTGAAATATCTGTGTATACAATATCGTTGTGAAATATCTGTGTATACAGTATCGTTGTGAAATATCTGTGTATACAATATCGTTGTGAAATATCTGTGTATACAGTATCGTTGTGAAATATCTGTGTATACAGTATCATTGTGAAATATCTGTGTATACAATATCGTTGTGAAATATCTGTGTATACAATATCGTTGTGAAATATCTGTGTATACAATATCGTTGTGAAATATTTCTGTATACATTATTTTTGTGAAACATCCATGACTACATTATCATTAGGAAATATCTATGTATGCATTATGATTTTGAAACATCTATGCATACATTATCATTGTGGAACATCTGTGCATACATTATCATTGTGAAACATCTATGCATACATTATCATTGTGAAACATCTATGCATACATTATCATTGTGAAATATCTAAGCATGCGGTATCATTGTGAAATATCAATGCATTCGGTATCATTTTGAAATATCTATGCTTTCAGTATCATTGTGAAATATCTATGCATACAGTATCATTGTGAAATATCTATGCATACAGTATAATCTTGTAATATCCATGCATACAGTATCATTATGAAATATCTGTGTATACAATATCATTGTGAAATATCTATGCATACAGTATCATTGTGAAATATGTTTGCATACAGTATAATTTTTAAATATGTATGCATACAGTATAATTGGGAAATATGTATGCATACAGTATCAGGAGGGTATGCTTCCGCTTATCCTCTGATCGGGGAAGGGCATTATGTATCCGGATCGACTATCATAGAGGTGGGGCGGAGGCGGGGATCTGCCTACACTATCATCGGCAGACAATGTATAGTATTTAGATAAGATAATATATAATTATGCTCAGGGTTGTTACATATTTTGCTGAATATTTGGAAGTTGCTTCAATTTGACTTATGGATGTTGACAAACTTTGTGTGAGTACTCACTCCTTATAACACAAGTAGTTTTCTTGCTGATTCATACAATTTACTTTAATCTGGTTTTGGTAAAATGAATGCAAAATATGGTTAAATAGAATAGTAAAAGTGTCAAAATTGCAATTGCTTGTTTTTAAGCAAATTGCTGCTAGCTTGAAATTGGTTTAATTCAATAATGTATCATTTTTCTCTAGTTTTCATCTGAAAATTTTGTTTCTTTCAGCTATGTATGAACACAAGATTTTTGTCCAAGGTACAATTTGGGATATTAACAGCTATGATCAGTGGGGGTAAGTATTTTTGTTGAAATTTGCATTTTACTTGAACTCCTGTTTGAAGACATATTTTTGAAGGCCAGTTCTTTGTTTGTTTGTTTTTTTTATATAACATGTTAGTTCTCTATTCATTTTTTAATTGTATGATTTGAATGGTCTTTTGTTTGTTGTTTTATGTTAATTTCAACAGATATTTCACCAAAAATTTTACTAAGAAATTAATATTTCTCATGTAGGCTTCATTATACAAAACAAACTTTTATTTGTTGTTCTTTCTTTTTTCAAGTATGCCTTCTTGTAACAATTTATTTTTTGCCAAATTTAAAAGAAGAAAAGATTTCAGCAATTAAATTAAATTATTAAAGTCACTAAATTATTTGAACTTAAATGTAATAAAATCTATATATCTATAAAAGTGAAAGTGTCTGGCTGTGTGTGTCTATCTGTGTACATTTCCCTACACAATAACTCTGCCAATTTTCAGTTTACAGACTCGAAATTTGATATACAGGGTAGTGAGATTTGGGAAAATCTTTGTAATCCATTTTCGGCCAGAAATTTGGCTATTAAGGGGTCAAAGTTCAACGATTTGACGTTTGAGAACTCTACTAAACTCCTGACAATTTTTGGTCTAAACACTTGAAATTTTAGATATAGGTTCCTTGGACATGGATCTAACTTTATAACTTGATTTGAGTCCAAAACAATAAATGTTAAAGGGTCATAATAGGGGTCAAAGTTTTAAAAAATTTGACCTCTGCGGTCAAATTACTCAGACAATTTCTGGTCTAAACATTTGAAATTTTACATAAAGAGTATTCAGAGATAGGGAAAACTTTTTAATCAGTTTGGGTCGAAAATTTGAGCTACCAATATATAAATGTATGTATGTTTGCATGTCTGCCTAAAACTTTCGACAGAAGCAACAAATTTTCACAAGATTAGTATTGTTTTGAAGCTCGACCCTTCAGACAACAAATATCGAAAAATTGGCTAAAAACATTCATTTCTTCACCCTCAACTGGGCACTTTTCTACAGGGAGGGATCGCTTTTTTCACCAATATTTTCGAAAGTCATCCCCTCTTTTCGATTGTCTAGCCTTAATTAAAACCTATGTCACTTCTGGGTTGGTGGTGGTCGTAACAGCGAAGATGTCACGTTTTTTTCGCGTTCTTTTCCTCCTTTGCGGTACGGGTTCGAGCCTGCCTTCCTACTACCACTTTTTTTTTTTTTTTGCTCAACACATACCTCCAAACATTCGAGCAACGTCGGGCACCTATGCTAGTTATAAACTAATTTTGTGATGCCATGAGAATTTAAGAATTTGAAATCGGAAATTATTTACTTTTTAAATGTTTCCAAATTTCATTCATATTTCAAATGGTCATAAAGTAATTCAGTGTTTTTATTATTAACAAAAGATTAAAAAGCCTTGTTTACAAAGAAACCTAAATGTATTATGATGAATTAAATTTCATTTTTTTTATTTAAATATTTTTATAAATTTCTCTATTACATTATTAATTTCAATAAAAATATTTGATTAGTAGTGAACAAAAAATAATGTATAATGTTTTTATTGTTGACACCAAAAATACATACATGAGAAGTATTATTATAGAGATGATGTGACTACTCATGACTTAAGAAAGACCCTCAATAGAGCTGTGACTGCCACAAAGGCAGCCCACATTTAATTGACCTTGTGTAAAACTGTAGAAAGAAAACATGATAAAATTGAGGAACTTTGCATTTAAATATTTGATTAATATTCATCATACAATCTTTCTTTTTAATTAAATATTTAATATACTTAATAAGAAAATGCAGTAAAATTGGAATCTATTTGCCAAACCAATTTTAATATTTCCATTGTTTCATAGGCAAGTACACAATCACCAACATACAGCATTTTTTCATATAGGAAACGAAAGTCCTATCATCTACCTTGCCATGCTGTTTAAAATTGTGTTTTTATCACAATTTATATGCCTGAAAGAAAAAAAATAAATAGAGCACTTCCAACTCTTATAAGAGAAATCGATGATACAATTAAATAACTTTCAGAATTTATCAAATGACATTGTAAATGTTAGGCACAAAAAGGTTTATGTCATAGTGAAACTAGCATCAGCAGGTTTTCATTGCTTCTAATCAACTTGTTTTTAGTAAACACATTTAGTGACAGATTTAAGTAGGAGTATGTCAGGGTTATCTACTAAGTTTGTTTGTTGACTTTCATTTGTGTCTTAGTTGTCCAATAAGTTGTCCAATGGATTTTGAGAAAAAAAATGCTGTATGCTGGTGATTTTGTACTTGAAACAATGGAAATTCTACTCATGCTAGACTTCTAAGGTTCCTATCAGATGTTCATTTTTAAAATTTTGAATCTTTTCAGTTGACTTATACTTTAATAGCATTTGTATTTCCCTTTTGCTTAGAATAAAAAAAAGAACAGATCTGCAGGTTTTTCCAAAAAAAAAGCATTGATTTTACTGATAATTCAGTTCAAGTGTCAATTTGTAAACATTCTCATCACTTCTCACATGTTGAGTAATGTACTGATATTCATTTGTATGAATGGACGAAATGAAATTATTTGTTGCATGCAATGGTTAACATTAACTTTAGTGGAATCCTAAAAATGCTGCTCAGCATTTTTTAAAAACACCTTAAAGCATTATATTTAATGTTTTTTTGTGTAATGTAATGTTCATCCACTGCTTGTTAAAATGGCTATGATTATACAATTGTTCTGTGCGTTTGGAGATGGCTTGTTAGACCGATTTGAGTTCTGAAGTATCTTACGCGTGTGGAATATCTGTGGGATGATTCTGTAGCAGAGGTACTGCCGGCTCTGTATTTTCTGATTCTATGTTTTGTCTTGGGTTATTCAATGCATGCAGATACAGCATTTGTAGTCCCTTTGTGGCTTGCCATACACCAGAAACATCTGTCCTGGGTTAGTTTTTCCCATGAGTTAGAATAATAACCAAACTGTTTGAGGGAGACCTTCAGGCTGTTCTTGAATCTGACATATCAACATATACGACCTGCCCAACAAATCTGGCAGTTTTAACATAGTGTGTACTGACCAGGGTTGCGGTGTTGGAGTCGGAAGGAGTCAAAGGTTTTAGCTGGAGTCGGAGTCAAATTTCTAAAAGTACAAGGAGTCGGAGTCAGAATTTTTTTTTTTATCCGACTCCGACTCCAATGAATTTATTTTTTTACATGGTTTTCCTGTTCGGTTTTACCAGTGTTTTTTTTTTTTTTTATTATTACATTTTCTAACCAAACAAGGCACATTGCCACTTTGTTGTAGGGGGCTACTATCAGGGATCTAAGTTTTCAAGGGTATTTTCATCGAGGGGGGTACAAGAGCTTGTAGTTCGTCAGAGCATCCACCATTAAAATACTTGTAAAACAAGCAGAGGTTTACAACATTTCATCGATGTGACAGGGGCTGAAGCTTAAATAACAGTTAAGGGCCTATCAGGTTGGCGACTCTCTTTAGAACACTGTCCAGGAGTGAGAGACTAGTAACAGATGCACCAGCCCAAATGTGACAGCAGTACTCGATACATGGGCGAATGGTAACTTTGTAGAGGTACAGGATACTTTCAGGCGTAAGTAACTTTCTAGCACGGTAGAAAGAGCCCACCTTCATCGCAGCAGCTTTGGCAATTATCTCAATGTATTTATTCCAACTCATGTTCCCTGTGAATGTTAAGCCGAGGAGTTTGAACGAAGTACTTTCAGGTAATGTATTATTAGCCATAGCTATTCGTGGTTGGTAAGGTTTCATGTAATTATTAAAGGAAACAAACTTTGTCTTGGCAGCTTTGAACGTTATCATCTACGTGCCTGCTATAGAGCGTGGTGTCATCAGCAAAGATATCCATGTCAGAGACAATTTTATCAGATAAGGATCGAGCCCTGAGGTACACCTACATTTATATCATATTGTTTGGACCTACGCCTATGGAGAAAAACCTGGATTCTTCTCTCATTTGAAAAGGATTTAATTATGTTAAGCATTCGTCCAGTAATACCATAGATTTTATTTTCCTGAGAAGACCATCATGCCATACCCTGTCAAAAGCCTTAGATATATATATATAGGACTACTGCCCTCCCCTGCCTTATCCAGTGCTTGGTATATACGTTCAGAGATTAGTTAGAATATCTGCAGTAGAACAGGCTTGCCTAAATCCATATTGATGGTCAAACAGAAGTTTAGCAGCTGTAAGGTAGTGGACTTGATTAATTAGACTAAAATATTTTGGTGAAAAGCGGGAGGAGGTTAATTGGGCAATAATTTAATGGGTCAGTTCGTTCGCCAGAGATTTTGTAAACTGGTACCACAGAAGCAGTATTCCAGCTGTCAGGAAAGCAAGATTCATTATACATTTGTTAAAGAGTTTAGAGAGAACTGGAGCAACCTCAGCGGAGCCTTTTTTAATAGCACAGCCGGGATGAGATCAGGTCCACATGCTTTTGAGGTGTTTAGGTTTTTTATGATATCATGTACTTAAGAAGGCATGATTTTCAAATCATCTAGTGTGGTTTCTGTCCACAGGGAGGGAATGGTTTGCTGAGTTCAAGGTAGAGTTTGAGGAAAAATAACAGGCAAACATGTTAGCTTTTTCAGTTGCTGTGCAGAAAACCTCATGATTGTTTGATAATGGGGATATTGTCGATTGCCCATTATTTATTACACCATTGTAGATTTTCCAGAAATCATGACTTCCTACTTTCTGCGTTTCAATGTGTTTCCTGGTGGTTTTGATATATTCAATCTTAGTTGTTGCTACTTCTTTCTTACAATTTTTTTTCTTCTTTTTTTTTTTTTTTTTTTTTTTTTACATTTTCACCCCAAACAAAGCATGTTGCCACTTTGATGTAGACTGCTACTATCAGGGACATAAGTTACAGGGGTACTATGTAGGGAGTTGGGTAGCAAGATGTCGGTTCACGTTACACTTGAACTTCTGCATTTCAGTACAGTTGGGGAAGCAGGGACCCAGAAGGGAATTCCAAAGTCTAGCGGTTCTGGGGAAGAAACTACTGGAGTAGAAGGCTATCTTACATCTAGAGATTTCTACTGTCAGAAACATGATTGATTATAGTACAGTCCTGGGTTGATTGAGAGCAATAAAGAAAATACAGGTAGCTAACGCTAAGTTGTAAATTTAGTTTAAAGCACATGGAGGTTTGGTCACCTGATTTTAGTTTAGATTCCCTAGACAGGAGAGGGTGTTACAAATATAGATTCCAAGTCCATTCCTGTTAAAGTCCTTATGACAAAGTGAAAGATAACCAGATATGTTAAAGATGATGGAGGGGTGCAAGTCTTAGTGCTAAGATATCCAGGGAGTTTGCTAGGAGAAATGGTTCTTAATCATCTAAATTAGTTAGTCTTTGGATATGTGTAAATGCAAGCCTCAAGGGAGGAGGCGTGTGTCTGGTTTAAACGTTTTTTTTTTTGTTTTTTTCTTGGATTGAGCTGTCATTTCATTCTAGTTCGTAGTTTCAGATCTAGATTGAGTTGCTAGGCAAAACGGATATGCATAGCCACCATCATGCAACACGAGTAGACCATTAGCCGGCTCCTCATCCACAGGAATGTGGCCTCGGGAATGTCCACCAGAGATGAATGCAGGGTACCTTTCTATGTGCGACATGGCACTATAAATATCCCAATATTACACAACTGATGATAGAACAGCCGCTCTAAGTGCTATCAAAGAGTTAGGGCACCTGTACTGTCAGTTGGAAACAGCAACCAACAACTGTCAAACAGGTACCCTCAAACCTGTCCGACAGGAGTGGCCCAGTCCAATCACGTTAGCATATATGGTAAATAAGCACCCCCAAGATGCCCAGGAATAGGGGAAGGGAATAAGGCAAATGTGGGGGACAGCATTCATTGCTCTAGTCAGGAAACAAGGCTAAGCACTTGGCAGCTCTAATGAGTCCTTGTGGCCGCATGTCTGCTCCTGGCTAATAGGCAAAGAAGGAGTATGGAGTATAGATAGGCAGATTGATCAAGTTACCAGCTCTAGGAAGGTTGTCGTCCAGGAATGAGGAGGCCTTCCTCCTCTGTTTGATGCCAAGACGTATGAGATCAATGGCACAGGTTTACAAATCGGGAGTTTTCCTAGATGGATGACCTAACCAGATCTTATGGTCCATTATCACTGAGAGGGTTTTCCCTGCACCTGGTTCCAAAGCCAGGTATTTCTATGCTCCCGCATGGATAGTTAGGATTGATAGTTATTATCAAAGAATTAGTATCTGCTTTGAAGTTACACTTCTCAGAATAGGATTAAGATTGGTTACATTTTTAAAGAAGGTATGTATGAGTGTGGGGTGTAGATTAAAGGTGAATATCTACTATGGTTAAGAAAAGATCAAATATGGTTTATGGATTAATGACTAATTGGAAAATTATAGTATAAGGGTTAGGGTGTCAACACAGGAGATTTATTGGTCTGTACTGAGAGGAAGATAACCGATCACCTGAATTCTTAAATACAGGGTACACTGGTGAGGTTTTCCAGGGTGTTGGGAAACAATTCTCTTTAAGACAATGTTTAAACAGCTTTTTAAGTATGGGAACTAGTTCTGGTTGAAGCGTTTTCAGCACTATAATTGAAATGCCACCAGGGTCAGTTGCTTTACTGGAATCAAGGTTTTTGATTAGCATGGCAACATCACACACAGATATTTGTATATCACATAGTGTGTTTTCTGATAAAAGAGGAAATACGAGGGGTTGTCGGCCTTAGTCGCATAGGGTATAATTAGTTGCAAAATTCTTGTCAAAGAGTTTGATTTTGTCTGATGCTGATGAGATTAACTTAACTTTGATGATGGTTGGGATAGAGCACATGATTCTGTTCAGGGTCCTGTTTGCTATTTGCCAAAACTGGTGGCAATCAAGCTGCTGCTTAGCTAGCTACTTTGGACTTAATGGACTGAGCATATAACTCTCTCGCATTCTTTATTACTCTTTTACAGTCATTGCTAGCAGTCCTAGAATTGGCTTTAGTCTCAGTACAGCTCCATGTTTTTCCTTTGATCCTCTTTTCATAAAGGCAATAATATCTTTTTAAAAATTTCTCTCTATATGTGTCTTTACTCCCCTCTTCTGAAGAGAAGTGTTTGGCTTTGAAATATCATGGCCTAAAGAGGTTTTCCTATATCGAAATATTGTAGTCCCTTTTAAACTGAAATTTAGTTTGTGTTTTTAGATGTACTTATAGTGTATTTTAAACCACATTTCCAAACTCCTATTCTTATCTGAATTCATTTTAACTGGCGAGTCTATTCCCCATATTATACAATAAAATATAATGAAATTTTGTAAGATGGCTTTGCATTTAAAAAAAAGCTTTAAATCTATTTAAAATTTTAACCATTCCTTAATCTGCCTTTAAAATAGATATTGCTAAAAAATTTATTTATTTTATTGTATTATTTTATTTCCATTTCTATTTTCTGTACTATCTACCCACTTTAAACTATTTTCCCAGATTTTTCTCGCATGTCATTTGTTTGTAATATATTAGTAATAGTTAGTAATATATATGTACTAGCAAAAGTACCCATCGTTGACTGGGTTCAAAAACAGCCTACAGAAAATGGACTCTGATTTATGAAAGTACTAGCAGGGCTACCCGGCGTTGCTCGGGACCGTATAAACAATGAAAAGACAAAAGCAGATATTGAACATATGTTTTATTCTTAGGGGAGAGGAATCTTTCATCTCAAGTTTTAGCGTTACAAACAAACATTTGTCTTTTATATATATAGATAATGATAGGTTTTTTTGGGGGCCCCCCTTGAAGAAAACTGATCAGTTGACCCACTTCTAGTGGTCCGTTTGACGTGAAATTTCGATATTTGTCATCCGGATGATGGGGCTTCAATATGATACCAAATTTGTCAAGTTTGGTTTCGTCTTTCAAAAGTTTTAGCGTTACAAACAAACATACATACATACACACAGACGTTTGGCTTTTATATATATAGATGATAGGTTACGAAAAGGAAGGGTTGTAAAGAGATAGCTCCGAATTTGGGGGTATTAAAACCAAAGCAAAATATGATGAAAGTAAAAATAAAATAGATAAACTCCATAATTTATTATACCATACCTGTTCACGCGGAAACAATTATCACAATATTCTGTGGATCTATATTAAAAAACCTTGTTAAACTTTGTGACATATTTCCATTCTATGGAGGTCAGGTGCGAACGAACACCCATTAATTTTATTATACCATAAATCTTCAAACTGAAACATAATTATCAAAGTATACTTACACATATAGATATGAAAAGTCTTTATTAAATTTATACCTATTTCCATTCTATGGAGGCCAGGTGCGAACGCAGACCCCACAATTTTATTATACTATCCTTATTTAAGTTAAAACATACTAATCAAAGTATTATTATGTACATCTATATTGAAAACACTTGTAAACGTTTTTTTGTTTAATTTTTAAATTTTTTATTTCCATACTTTGTGGACCAGGTGCATACGCAGATCCCACAATTTTAATGAATCATCATTATGCCAGATCAAACATACCCATTCCTGTGTCTCAATAAATCTTCTATCATTATATTTGATCAGTTTTCTATAATAGTCAACCATATAGGAGCCTATTTGTGACCAGACACACATACAGACATTCAGCTTTGTATTGTAGATATACACAACAGAAAAATTGGAGATACACATCTCTTTTCTAGCATTCATCACCTTTGATAAATGAGTTTGTATGTTTTAAATTATTAATATAGAAATCGGAAATTATATTGTTTCAATTAAATAAAAGAATGATCTTAGGGTGTGATTTGGAAGATCATTGATGTAGATCAGTAAGAGAGTTGGGCCAAAGATGTATTAAAATCAAAGCACACATTTGGCTCTTAAGGCAGATTCTCCACCCACCCTCTTACTGCTCTAAAATAAATGCTAATCTTTGCACCCCAATTCATTCCACGTGGAGACACTGGTCTTTTAGCTCGACCAACATGGGTCACTCAAAGAACACCAAGTTAAGTGCATCTATATATCTGTGTTGTGTGGAATCTCTTTATGTAGATCTAGTCCCAGCATTTCTTTTGTTTTCTTTGCTTTATATTCTCTTACATATTCAAATAATTATTAATATCCTATTCATTCTTTTAAAACCAATTAGTTGCTAGAGCAGATTGGTTTTCTCACAGTATTTGAAAGATAAAATTTCTTATAAATGTTAGAGGAGAATCTATCTCCAATCTTGCGCTTATTTGTGAAGAATAGAGAAAAACTTTAAAGTAAGATACTCAATATCTTCATCCATGTGGGGGCTGGTGTAGAAACCAGGCGCATGGTTAAACCTCTCAGTGTGATGAACCTGTAGATCTTGTCAAATCATCCATCTAAGAGAAAGAAAATTCTGATAACAAAACTGAGAGAGGGAGGCCTCCTCAGTCATGGTTGACAACCTTCCTGAAGCTGGTGACTCGAACAAATTCCCGGCTTGCAAATGTAACTTGCTTAAGAAGTAGATAGGCTCTTCCTATTGCCGGCTTTCACATTCACAACGTCCTCCTTGATAATATTGTGTCCAAGATGGGTATATTTGCTGATGATACAATGCTCTATAACATGCATTAGGGAAGAAAAGATGTAAATAAATCTAAGACAATGGCAGAATCATTAGAAAATGGCCTCCAAACCATAGTTGAATGGGGAAGCAAATGGATGGTAACATTTAATGCTAGTAAAACTAAGCTCCTCTCCTTTAACAATTACAAGACCCCTCTTGAACAGCCTATATCGATGAAAAATAACACCCTACCTGAGAATTCTACCTTCAAACTCCTTTTTTGAGACTATTTCACCATATTTTACTTTGTGGGCAATATGAACTGGAACAAATACCTAGAGGGCATTGCAAAGACTGCTGCAAAGATGGTGGGTTCTCTCTATCAAGCTAGAAGACTACTCACACCTGAGAGTATCCCATATCTCTACAAGGCCACCATTCGCTCATGCATGGAGTATTGTAGCCACATCTAGGCTGGTGTATCTTGGATAGATTACAAAAAAGAGTTGTCAATCTAATCTGTCCCATTTTATCAACTAAGCTCCAGCTCTTGTCTTATCGTCACAATGTTACATCTCTGTGAATGTTTTAATGGAATGTGTTCTGGTGAACTCATTGCACTTGTACCCCATACATATCCCCGACAAATTCGTTTAGCAATAAGATCTCACCCCTTCACTGTTGAGATCCCTAAATGCCAAAAAGCTTTCTATTCTCTTCCCTTGAACAACTAGACTTTGGAATCCCCTTCCTGCTACCTGCTTTCCTGGTCATACTGATATGCAGAAGTTTAAGTGTAACATAAACCGGAATCTTGCTAATCTTTCCTAGACATGGTCCCAAAAAGTAGCCTTTTTCACGCAAGTGGTGATATGCCTTGTTATGAGTTAATGTTAAATAAATAAATAAATAGAGCTGGTAGAGTTAGCATTAAATAAATAGAGCTGGTAGAGTGTATATGTGAGTATATTTATCATATAAGTGAATGTTAAACATAAAAAATGATATACACGAAAAGTAATTATAAAATGCATGCTAAATAGGCATGGGAGGCTGGTATATGGATCTGCAGAATAGATTTTCACATAGAGGTCAAGGAGTTGGAGTCTAAGATATCAAAGTAGTCAGAGTCTAGGAATTCAAGGAGTTGGAGTCAGATGGTGAAAGTCCGATTTTCCCGACTGGTACTGACGGGAGGTTGGATACCTATGTCTGGTATCTTGTTTTGTCATTTGATTTTCAAGAGTCTATGAGGCAGGTCATGTGAAAATGGTTCAGTTTCTTGGCATGTCTGGCATATATGGTCCAGATTTCACAAGCATACATGAGGATGAGCAGAATCACAGCTCTGTATACTTGAAGTCTGGTCTGCAGCCAAATTTCTCTATGCTCTCACACAATGGATCAGAGATGTCCAAATCAGTGCTAGCTTTCACTATGCTGCAGTCAACTTCATCATCTATGTTTACTGTCCTTGGCAGGATACTGACCAAATAAATGAACTTGTCCATAGCTTCTAAGTTGGCTCAGAAAAACGATCAACAATATATTGCATGTTTGGCACAAAAGAGATCTCATGTGATGGTAGTTTACCCATCATTCATCATTACCCATCGTTCATCATTCCCAACATTCATCATTATCCATCATTCATCATTTTCAGCACTCATCATTACCCATCATTCATCCTTACCCATCATTCATCCTTACCCATCATTCATCCTTACCCATCATTCATCTTTACCCATCATTCATCCTTACCCATCATTCATCCTTACCCATCATTCATCCTTACCCATCATTAATTCTTACCCATCATTAATTCTTACCCATCATTAATTCTTACACATTATACATCCTTACACATTATATATCCTTACACATTATACATCCTTACACATTATACATCCTTACACATGATTAATCCTTACACATGATTAATCCTTACACATGATTAATCCTTACACATGATTAATCCTTACACATGATTAATCCTTACACATGATTAATCCTTACACATGATTAATCCTTACACATCATTAATCCTTACACATCATTAATCCTTACACATCATTAATCCTTACACATCATTAATCCTTACACATCATTAATCCTTACACATTATACATCCTTACACATCATTAATCCTTACCCATCATTCATTATTACCATCATTCATTATTACACATCATTCATCATTACACATCATCATTACATCCTTACACATCATTACACACCATTCATCCTTACACATCATTACACACCATTCATCCTTACACATCATTACACATCATTCATCCTTACGATCATTCATCCGTACACAAAATTCATCGTTACGCATCATTCATCATTACACATCATTCATCGTTACACATCATTCATCATTACACATCATTAATCTTTAAACATCATTCATCCTTACACATCATTAATCTTTGCACATCATTAATCTTTGCACATCATTAATCTTTGCACATCATTAATTTTTACACATCATTAATCTTTGCACATCATTAATCTTTGCACATCATTAATCTTTGCACATCATTAATCTTTACACATCATTAATTTTTACACATCATTAATTTTTACACATCATTCATTCTTACACATCATTCATTCTTACACATCATTCATTCTTACACATCATTCATCCTTACACATCATTCATCCTTACACATCATTCATCCTTACACATCATTCATCCTTACACATCATTCATCCTTACACATCATTAATCTTTACACATCATTCATCATTACCATTATTCATCATTACCCATCATTCATCCTGGTGCTACCAGATCAGGCTGTCTATTGGCTTCCTGAGACAATGCACCTACGTTGATTTTCTGTTTTTGTTTTCTATGCTCTTTTGTAAAACTTAAATATGTTCTGCAAAAACAAAAACAACAACCCCCTTCCCCTCTCCTTTCCTTTTCCTTCCCTACTTACCAACCCTGTCGCCCCCACCTTTTTTTTGCCCAGTTGATAGCGCACTAGAATAAGCCGACTGGATAAATATCCCTCAATGGGGCAACCAGTTAGCCGTGGGTTACCCGTAATGCCTTAGGACGTGATCCTAGTGATTCAGCTAACCTAGACCTGGGTGCATAAAAGTTTAGGCACTGCAACACATTACTTCGGCCTTTACTTTGGCTAGACGAGCAGTCGGAGAGGCCCGATCCGACCAATCGACCAGTTATGCCATTAGTACTTACATCCAAAGTACCAACTACCACAACAAAGAACGAAACTTAAAGGAACTCTCATTTTTTTTTTCTTCCCCCACTACAAAAAATAGGCAAACCAAGTAAGTGCTAGAAGGCGGTGGCAAGGATCATTCGATTGGAAAGACCAAAACTCAATAGTCCATCTGAGCAAATGTATTTTTGAGGACATATTGAACAGAAAATATAGTGCTTGAGAACTCCTTACAAAAAGAGTATATCCTCCATGTAGCTCCGACATGGTCAAGGCGAATGGGTTTCCCCCTTACTATGCCCCAATTTTGGACTCCGAGGTGGGTAGGGAGCGTGGTTGATGAAAAATAAATCCCAAAATCCATGGCTGATAAAAACAAATGCATCCCCCTCAAAGCCCTTAAAAGAAACCATTCCTCTGACTCTGACCTCAAGCTCAGAAGAAGAACAAAAATTCAAAACTAGAAAAACCGTTCCAACTATAAACGAAGGAAACTTCCCACGATTCTTGGTTATTTAATTAATCGAAAATAAAAGAATTGGAAATTTATCACCTTTCCTAATAGAAAAGATATTATCCACAAAAAGTAAACCAAAAATGATCAAAAAAAAAGATGGAAATCTACTAGTTGAGATAACCAATCTTAGAGATGCTCAATCTCTACTCAAAATGAAGAACTTCCATGAATACAAGTGCAAAGTCTTTCCCCATAAAACACTAAACACTTCGAAACGAGTAATTCGAAGTTATGAACTATCGTTAGCAACTGAAGAAGAAATAAAAACCGAATTAGAAAAACAAGGAGTAATCAACCACATCAACATAAACATAAAAAGAAACAACAAAATAATAACCACCAACACATACATACTAACGTTTAACAAACCAACAATACCTAAGGAAATAAAAATTGGCTACTTAAATGTAAAAGTAGACCAATATATCCCAGCTCCATTAAGATGTTTCCATTGCCAAAAATATGGACATCATAAAGAAGCCTGTAAAGGAATAAAAATGTGGAAAATGCGGCAACAAAGAACCTGACCACACCGAAGAAAAATGCATAAATGAGGTGAAATGCACTAACTGCAAAGAAGATCACCCGGTCTTCTCTAAAATATGCAAAACATATAAAAAAGAAAGAGAAATTATAGAAGTAAAGTACAAAAAAAACACCTTTTCAGAAGCCAGAAAATAGTTGAGATGTACATGAAAGACAACACATATGTTGAGACAACAAAAAAGACAACTAAACCATACCAACATAATGAAATACATGATCAATATAGGGAACTGATAAACAAACTGATTACATTGAACATTAAAGAATGGCCAGAATTTCAAAATAGCCTAAAAGAAAAATACTCAAATCTGGGAAACAAAATAGAAATAACAAATCCAAACAAAGAAAGTAAGATTCCATCTACGAGAGAACCATTAAAAAAATTATCACAGAAACCAACAAAACAACCACCAGAAATTAATAAAAACATAAGCAATGATAAAACAGCAAATAAAGAACGTTCCAGAAAAGAAGAAAACCAAACAATAGATACTCAAAATAGATTCCAAATTCTAGAAAAGATGGAAACCGAAAACACCCTAGATAAACACAAGTAATCAAGAGGGAAAAAATGAACAAGAAGCCAAAACAGCAACATCTCAAGCAAGATTCAGATCGACGTCCAGATCCAAACAAACAAAAAAAAAGAAAAAACCCAGCAAAACACTTCAGCAAAGACACAAACTCCGACAAAAGATAAACCCTCTACTTCTAAAGAGATGGAAATAGAGGAAAACTAAACATCCTCATGGATAGAAATAAAACACAACAAATTATCCAATGGAATTGTCGTGGAATAAGATCTAACTATAATGAACTTCTTATACTCATCTCACTCTTCAACCCAGCCATTGTTTGCTTACAAGAAACCTTCCTACAAAACAATAACCATTTCAAAACACCAAACTATGAACAATACAACTATTTCCATAACACAGGTCTTCGTGCTAATGAAGGCACCTCAATTCTTGTAAGGAATGACATACCTCAAAGCAATTTCTCTGTCAAAACAAATCTCCAAGCAATTATAACTCAAGTCACATTTCACAAAACAATCACAATATGCTCAATATACCTCCTCCTCATGAACCAATAAATGAAAATGAACTAGAAAATTTAATAAAACAACTACCTTCACCATTCATTCTCCTAGGAGACTTTAACTGCTACAATATGTTATGGGGATGCGAAGTCACAAGCTCAAAAGGAAACAAAGTTGAACAATTAATAAAAATAACTTGTTCCTTCTCAATCAAAAAAAGCCCACATACTTAAATCCAACAAACGGATCAACTAGTGCCATTGATCTTACCACGTATGATCCATCAAGCTTCTTGGATTATACATGGAGCACTTACGAAGAACCCTGTGGAAGTGATCATTTCCCTATTTTAATCAATTATAGTAACTCCATCCAAAACCACATATCCAGGTGGAACACAAACAAAGCCAACTGGGCTGAATTTAAAGAACTTTGATCACTAAAACTAACAGAACATCAAATCCAAACAGTAGAAGTATTCACGGAATTACTCATAACAATAGCCAAAAAATGCATACCCAAAAATTCTCCTCCTGGAAAAAAAAACAAACCATGGTTCAATCCAGAATGTAAAACGGCCATTAGACAGAGAAAGGCAGCCTTAAGAAAATTTAAAAAACAACCCACAACCAACAACTTAATAGAATACAATCCAAAGAGCTAAAACTCGAAAAACAAAGAATCCAAAAGAACCTGCTGGCAACAATTTGTCAACAAAATCAATATCACCACTAAACCCAAAACCGTCTGGGAAATGATTAGGAAAATAAATAGGAAAATATAATCCGAATCCAATCAAACACCTTCTCACAAATAAACAGAAAATAACTGATAAAAAAGATATTGCTAACACACTAGCTAAAACCTTTGCTGAAAATTCACCATCAAAATACTACAATAAACAATTCCAAATACTTAAGAAACATGAAGAAAAGTACAAAATAAACTTTAACTCCAAAAACCAAGAGCCTTACAATGAAATCTTCTCACTCAATGAACTAGAAACCGCCATAGAAAAATCCCATAACTCAGCTGTAGGACCAGATGAAGTGTACTACAGCTTCCTTAAAGAAATTCCACCCGAATCATTAAAACTCTTTCTCAAAATTTATAACAAAATATGGGAAACAAAAGATTTCTCAACTTCATGGAAAAATGCAACAATAATACCAATACCCAAACTGAGAAAAGATACATCAAACCCAGAAAACTACAGACCAATAGCTCTCACAAACTGCCTATGCAAAACATTTGAAAGAATGATTAACTACCGTCTTATATGGTATCTAGATGACAACAAAATAATTTCTGAAATCCAGTGTGGATACCAAAAAAATCGAGAATGTATAGACCACATCACTAACCTCAAAAATTATATTAGAGAAGCTTTTATCAATAAGGAACACGTAACATCTGGGGTTTTTTCAGTCTTGAGAAAGCATATGAAACTACCTGGAAACACGGTATCATAAAAGATCTCCACAACATCGGACTCAGAGGCAAATTATCTGAATTCATAAAAAACTTCCTAACAGAAAGATCTTTCCAAGTTCGCATAGACTCAACTTTATCAGACCCACAAAATCAAGAAGAAGGAGTGCCCCAAAGCAGCATATTATCAACAACTATCTTTAACATAAAAATCAATAACATTATAAAAGAACTCTCTCCTGATATACATAGCTCCTTATATGTAGATGACTGCTCAATCAGCTGCAGATCTAAATACACTCACACTATTGAAAGAAAACTACAACATAACATAAATAAAATTAGTAAATGGTAAAAATGGTTTCAAATTCTCCAAAACTAAAACAAAATGCATCCATTTCTGTAACCAACGCAAACTCCACCCTGACCCAACCTTACAGATTGAAGGCGAAAAAATTCCGTTCGTAAATGAACACAAGCAGCTGGGAATCATTTTTGACAAAAAACTAAATTTCATTCCACACATAAATTACATCAAAACCAAATGTAATAAAGCATTACAACTCTTACGAGTCATCGGCCATACAGATTGGGGAGCTGACAAGAACGCGCTACTCAAACTATATAGAGCATTAATTAGATCAAAAATAGATTATGGTAGCTTCATATATCAATCCACCAGAAAGTCATATCTAAAAACCCTCAACACAATATGCCACTCCAGACTAAGACTAGCACTAGGAGCATTTCCAACCTCCCCTGTAGAAAGCCTGTATGCAGGAGCACATGAAACTCTTCCAATGCTTAGAAATCAAAACCTTGGTCTAAAATACTACACAAAACTTACAGCCAACCCCACAAACCCAGCACACAATAGCATTTTAAATCCAAACCGTAAACACCTTTTCAACCAAAAAGAAAATGCAATCAAAACCTTTGGACTTAGAATAAAATCGATTTCCAAAGAAGCATAACCAAAATTCACAAACTGTCCTACTCAAAACCCCTCTCTAGAAAATCGTATTCCCTAACATCGACCTAAGTTTAAGTAAATATGAAAAGAAACATACTCATCCAATAATGTATGATGATCTCGATAAAATCAAAGAAAAGTATCCAGACCACACACACATCTATACAGATGGGTCTAAACAAAATAACACAACAGCCAGTGCAGCAATACTCAATAAATCAATCAAAAAACAATCAAACCTCCCAAAAGAAACTTCAATCTTCAGTGCTGAAATACATGCTCTAATCTTAGATCTCAAACTCGCCTCCAATAACAAAAAAAAACAAATTTATAATCCTTTCAGACTCCCAATCTACCCTAAAAACGATTAAAAATAAAAAGATGGACAACCCCCTAATCGCAAAATTACTCCAGAAATTAACTGAATAAAACAGTAAAAAAGAAATCATTTTCTGCTGGTATTAAAGGTAATGAATTAGCAGATTCAGCAGCAAAAAACGCCTTAAATCTCCCAATCAATGCAAATTTTAAAATTCCATACATAGATCTAAAAAGATGTATCAACGCATATACAACAGAGAAATGGTAAACCTACTGGAATGAACACCCTAACAACAAACTTCACGAAATCATGCCAAAAATCAAAAAAACAAGAACAAAATATGAAACTAAACAGAAAAGAAGTCAAACTAACAAGAATAAAAATATGCCATACTCACTTAAACCACTCATATCTCCTAAAAAAAAGAAAGTCAACCCATCTGTATACCTTGTCAAACATCACTCACAATCAAACACATATTAATTGAATGTACTGATTTTGTAACAGTAAGAAATCGATTCTACAAAGAAAACAATATTAAAGATAAAAACAATCCCCACACCATACTCTCATATCTTAAAAAAATTGGCCTTTATAAAAGAATTTAAAAAGAACTCTTAATACAACGGTCCTGGATATGACCTAAAACTATATCCGATGGTGAGGCCCCACCTTGCAGGCCTTGGGGAGTGTGGAGCCACCCTTTAATTGCCATTGCTCCCAAGTTCATTCTGACCCGGAGTGGTAGTACCTGTTAGGGTCCCAACTATGGGTTAAATAGAATCCGACTTAAAAACAAATATACTCAATTAAAAAATTGTTCTCAAAATAAATAGATTCGGCATTAAATAACCTGAAAAAGGTTGATATGCTGTAAAACAAAAACAACAAACCAACATCATTCATCCTTACACATCATTCATCATTACACATCATTCATCATTACACATCATTGTTACATATAATTCATCCTTACAAGCATTCATCATTACACATCATTCATTATTACACATCATTCATCCTTACACATCATTCATCATTGCACGTCATTCATCATTGCACGTCATTCATCATTACACATCATTCATCCTTACACATCATTCATCATTACACATCACTTATCATTACACATCATTTATCATTACACATCATTCATCAGTACCCATCATTCATCCTAACAATCATTCATCATTACATATCATTCATCATTACATATCATTCATCCTTACAATCATTCATCATTACACATCATTCATCATTACACATCATTCATCATTACACATCATTCATCATTACAATCATTCATCATTACACATAATTCATCCTTACAATCATTCATCCTTACACATCATTCATCATTACACATCATTCATCCTTACAATCATTCATCCTTACAATCATTCATCCTTACAATCATTCATCCTTACAATCGTTCATCCTTACAAATCATCATCATTACACATCATTCATCCTAACAATCATTCATCCTTACAATCATTCATCCTTACAATCATTCATCATTACACATCATTCATCATTACACATCATTCATCCTTACAATCATTCATCATTACCCATCATTCATCATTACCCATCGTTCATCCTTACACATCGTTCATCCTTACACATCGTTCATCCTTACACATCATTCATTATTACAATTATTCATTATTACAATAATTCATCATAACACATTATGCATCATTACATGTCATTAATCCTTACACATCATTCATCATTACCATTATTCATCGTTACACATCATTCATCATTACCCGTCATTCATCATTACCCATCATTCATCATTACCATGATTCATCCTTACACAACACTCATTATTACACATCATTGTTCATTACACATCATTGTTCATTACACATCATTGTTCATTACACATCATTGTTCATTACACATCATTGTTCATTACACATCATTGTTCATTACACATCATTGTTCATTACACATCATTTTTCATTACACATCATTTTTCATTACACATCATTCGTCATTACACATCATTCGTCATTACACATCATTGTTCATTACACATCATTGTTCATTACACATCATTCTTCATTACACATCATTCTTCATTACACATCATTCATCTTTTCCATCATTCCCATCATTCATCATTACAATCATTCATCCTTACACGTTATTCATCATTACACATCATTCATCATTACCATGATTCATCCTTACACAACACTCATTATTACACATCATTGTTCATTACACATCATTGTTCATTACACATCATTTTTCATTACACATCATTCGTCATTACACATCATTCTTCATTACACATCATTCTTCATTACACATCATTCTTCATTACACATCATTCTTCATTACACATCATTCATCTTTTCCATCATTCCCATCATTCATCATTACAATCATTCATCCTTACACGTTATTCATCATTACACATCATTCATCATTACCATGATTCATCCTTACACAACACTCATTATTACACATCATTGTTCATTACACATCATTCTTCATTACACATCATTGTTCATTACACATCATTTTTCATTACACATCATTCGTCATTACACATCATTCTTCATTACACATCATTGTTCATTACACATCATTGTTCATTACACATCATTGTTCCTTACACATCATTGTTCCTTACACATCATTTTTCATTACACATCATTGTTCATTACACATCATTCTTCATTACACATCATTCATCTTTTCCATCATTCCCATCATTCATCATTACAATCATTCATCCTTACACGTTATTCATCATTACACATCATTCATCAGTACACATCATTCATCATTATGCATCATTATTACCCATCACTCATCATTCAATATGGTCGAATATGTTTTTTTGTTTGGAGACAAGTAAAACTAAATTATAATTTTATTTCTGGATTAAAAGTACCATTATATATATCTACAATTAATCTATATCACTATAAATTAAATATAAATAAATTAATTAAATCATTACTATCGTTCATCATTATGGATCGTTCATCATTACCCATCATTCATCATTGCCAACATTCATCATTATGTATCATTCATCATTCCCATAGTACATCATTCCCAACATTCATCATTCCCAACATTCATCATTCCTAACATTCATCATTCCCAACATTCATCATTACCATCATCCATAATTACCATCATCCATCATTGCCATCATCCATCATTATACATCATTCATCATTGCCATCATTCATCATTGCCATCATTCATCATTATACATCGTTCATCATTATACATCGTTCATCATTATACACCATTCATCATTATACATCATGCATCATTTCTATCATTCATCCTTATCCATCATTCATCCTTATCCATCATTCATCCTTATCCATCATTCATCCTTACCCATCATTCATCCTTACCCATCATTCATCCTTACCCATCATTCATCCTTACCCATCGTTCATCATTACCCATCGTTTATCAATTACAGATTATTCATCAATTACAGATCATTCATCATTATCCATCATTTATCATTTCCATCATTCATCGTTACCCATCATTCATCATTTCTATCATCATTCCCATCATTCATCATTCCCATCATTCATCATTCCCATCATTCATCCTTACCCATCATTCATCATTACCAATCATTTATCATTTCTATCATTCATCATTTCTATCATCATTCCTCAATTCCATCATTCATCATTTCTATCATCATTCTTCATTTCTATCATCATTCATCATTCCCATCATCATTCTTCATTTCTATCATCATTCATCATTCCCATCATTCATCATTCCCATCATCATTCCCATCATTCATCATTTCAATCATTCATCATTACCATCATTCATCATTACCCATCATTCATCATTACCCATCATTCATCATTACCCATCATTCATCATTACCCATCATTCATCATTACCCATCATTCATCATTTCAATCATTCATCATTAACATGATTCATCATTTCAGTCATTCATCATTCCCATCATTTCAATCATTCATCATTACTCATCATTCATCCTTACCTATCATTCGTCATTACCCATTACCCATCGGTCATCATTCAATAAGGTCGAATATGTTTCTTTTTGTTTGGAGACAATAAAACTAAATTACAATTTTATTTCTGGATTAAAAGTACCATTATATAGATCTACAATTAATCTATATCCCTATAAAGTTGAGATTTTTTTTTTGCACTAACATTGATATTAAAAGCCTACTTTTTCTATTGAAAAATTATTAAAATGAACTTAAACTTTAGGCATGGCCAAAATGAAAGGAGGGGGTAAGTATTTTTTGACGGAATCTGTCTTTAAAAATCTACGAAAAATCCAATAATTATCCAATCAATACGTAATTTTCACCGATTATATAGTGAAGAATAAACTTTATAAGTGTGTACTTTTTTCATAATTGATTTTTATGTATATATTTTTTTTTGCCTAAACCCACCCCCTTCTTTATTCGTGGTTACAAATATGTTTAAAATTATCAGACGAAATTGAATAAAATATATTGTATTGTGGAGAGTGAGGACTGTAGATAAAACAACTGCACATGTACCAGATTTTAAGGTTAAAATCCAAATTTTGAATGTGTTTAATTTTTCATTATGTTTTGAAGTGTGAAATTTGTATATGTTAATAATTATTCTTTCAGATTAGCAAAAAAAAAGATTTATTTTTTCATTATTTTTACAAAAAACACTACTTTAAAATCTTAAAAAAATAAATTAATGATTTTCTTTTAGTGAGCCTAATATTTCTAATATGCCATTAAATAGAAAATGTTTTGAAGAATACATACCAAAAAAGAAAAAATCGATAACTGCGCATTTTGTTAAAAATATGAGAAATTCTTTCAGCAATTTTTCGTTAGGTAATATTTTCTCACCTGTGTTAGACCATAGAGATCTACAAACAGTTGTTATCTCCCCGTTTTCCTTTTTGCTGTGACTTGCGCTTCACTTTGTTTAAAGTGTTGGGGACTTTTGCATCTATCACACATTCTCATCTTGGTCCTCAAGGCAAGACAGGGTCAAGACGACCAAGCATTATACTAGATGCAGGAGTTGTCTCCAACACATACAGTGCCTAGCATTCCTAAAATGATCACCCATCTGGTACTGGCCAGCCTCATTGTTGCTTAACTTTAGGGGTTATGTGGGCAATAAATATATATCGCATGAAAAAAGAATTAAGTCCTTGATTCTTCACTTAATTGTAAAAACATTAAAAATGCATGGAAATTTACAAGACTAAATGACTTTATTTATTCAGGAAAAGACTACCATTGTTTCTTTGAAACTATCATTAAATTTTGGATTTTTTAATTTCACCACACGAAATCTATAGACTGAGATAAAAGATGGAATTATTTGAAATTCAGGTACTTATATTATAATATTTTTGCATATTCTTCTAGCAAATCATCCTAAATAGACAAAAAAAAATTGATTCTTAAATTCTATTAAAAATAGTAGAAAAAGTTTTATGCTTTTCATATGATAAAAATCAGGTTTTTATCTTCCTGGAAAAAATGTTGCTTAAGAATAATGGGTTTTAGTAGATTTTAATTCCATTTTTAAATAAAAACAACTTCTATTCTTTGGCTGTGGATATGTGAGCAACTTTATAAAGTTTAACTGATTTGCATATTCCTTTGAAAAATGAATGTTCTTAATTACTTAATTTTTTATAATTTCTTATTGGTTTGATTAAACTTTTACTATTTATGCATATTTTCTACATTAAAATGAACTTAATATACTTAGTCAAGGATATGCAAAGTTAACTAATTTGCAGATTCCTTTGAAAACTGGTGTGTTATGGTTTCTAATTAGATGATTAGTTTCATTTTGCTATGCACGGTTTATACATTTTGCATAAAATTTAAGATGAAAACATTTTAGTGCACAGTAATATATATATATATATATATATATATATATATATATATATATATATATATATATAGCACTTTAAAAATAATATGCTGAAAAATCCTAGGGGCCCCTTTCACCAACAAACTCATCAGGAGTTGATCATTGGTATAACACAGAAATACAAAAACAAATTAAATTATCACGAAAGAGCAAATACTGAAGCATATATGAGAAAAAGGAAAAAAAAAAACGTATGAGAATTCATGTAAAATATATACACACAATTATATAAAATGTATGTCCAAATAATATGGAGTGGGTATGGAAACGATTAAAATATATCTTCGAACAAAAGTCCAATGATTTAATAAATTCCTTCTGTCAACAGAGAGAGAGAGATCCTATGTGAAAATAATCGAAACTGACTCCAAAATTTTTAAATGATTTTGAGAATCAGCCTTGAGTAAGATTATAAACAATTCATTGTATATGCATTAGCACAAGCTGGATTTTCGATTAAGTGTTGGCCAATCGCAAATTCCAGGTTGAGAGCGATGTGGCTTGCCCAGTCTAATTTCTATTGGGATATACTGGTTAATGTGTGTCTGCAAATTTAAGGTGATTCAACCTACATACCAGTAGTACACTGGCAATTGAATTCATAAATAACATTGCTTTGTGTGATGTAAGGCAAACTATCCTTCATAACCAGGGAGAATACAGATTTTACAACAAAAAACAAACCTAATACAATTTGATACCTACTTAATGATCCGTCTGCCCAAATACTAACCAGCATCTCCAATCCAAGGAAGTTTTAAATAAATAGGGCACTTGGAGGGACCTAGAGCTATAGGAAAATTGTATTTTTTTACTTGATTATAATTAATCAAATTCTCAAGGTAACCATTCCTAACCAAAATGTCTTTTTCATTCATGTTCAAGTTTGTTCGAAGTTTGTTCAAATTTTAAGTCCTCTATTCACTAATGTCTGAATAAGCCCTATTTTCCTGGAAGTAAGTACAAATGAGTGCCAATCCATATAAAGACCGGTAAAGGATGTTTGTGATAAACTGTAGTAAGAAAAGAACTCTTACTACATTCAATCAAAACATCCAGGAAAGGTAAGCAACTATTATTCTTTTCTCCATAGTAAATGATAATTAAATGATAGTGAGAATTGAGATTGTTGAAAAAAATGATTTTTACTTCACTCTGAGAAGCAAAGGCACCAACGTGTGTAAAATATATTGAAGACTTCAATATATTACTAAACAGTACCGACATAGAAACCAATAAAAATATCCGCTTTTCAGATTTTTTGACATTCCCCCCTTCCTCCAGTTATTACTAGTAATAATCCTCATATTTCTATCATAAACAAAAACCCCTACTTACATATGGTCAGCTATCATAACACACAAGATATCTTCTACATGCTGAATCACTGAGATTTCCAAAGCTTTGAAAACCACAGCCCTCGGCACTGATCCAGAAAAATGTCACACCCCTAACTAACCTTAATCCCATCAGATGCCTGGCAAATGGTGCCTATTATTGCCCTAACTATTGTTTCAAAGGACCATGTGTGATTTTACCTGCATCTAAAACCTGCCTCTTTTGGCCCATAGAAAATGCGAATACCAAATTTCCCGGCAACTATCTGTGGCAGGAGAAAATCACAAAACAAAACATAAAAAAAACATGCTATTCACCTCTGAAAATAATAAAATAAATCATGACTGTAATGCAACATTCAACCTATCATCTTAACCCATGTTGACATCTATATCTTAATTAGCCATCTTGTAATTTTTTTTTTTTCTTTATAATTATTTATATATTCCTTTCCATAACTCAACTAATTTAGGGTGCAATGGCCTCCCAAGGCAAAGTTTACAACCAATATTACAATCACATCAACATTTTTCGATCACAACAAAATCGATTTTACATAAAGTTCAACAATCATCGTAATGTACTGAAATACAACAAAAATGCACAATGACCTGAACAAAATCACAAAATAGTAAAAAAAAAATACAACAGTTCAATTAACTAGGTATTCAGAAACACAAAAACATTTTTTTGTTTTTTTTTGTTTTTTTTCAAAGTTCTTTCGAGCCAAAACGAATTTATAGCTCACTTGCACTAAACAACTTTCATTCCTGGTTTATAACAATGAAAAATAACCTTATTCACGCTCTCTCTTTTTTTTCTTTCCATATAATTTTCTATGTCAACAATGCGAGAAACTTCCTCAACCAAAGGTTACACAATTACATAAACATTTTTTTTTCAAATACAAAATACATTAACGAAACACAAAATACAACTATAAGCAATAAGAATCAATCTTCAACCATTGTCCAACCAATTCAGTAAACTGCAAACAACAACAGCAAAAAAATACTCTTTCCAAAAGTCTCCCATAAAAAATGTCCCTGGAAAAAAAAATAGCATCATTTGTTTTTTTTCTTTTTCTTTTTCTTTTTTTTTTTTCTTTCTTTCCGTATATCGACAGACCAAACAATGTGCACGGCGTTACATAACAAACAATTCAAAGCCTATGTATTCAACCTTGCTGCTTTCTTTTCTTTTTTTTTCTCTATATCTACAATACAATTCAGCAAATCAACCCCTTTTTTACTTCAATTTGCAATTCAACCACTTTTTAACACAAAATTTTTTCATCTTATTATTACATATGTATGCATGGATATGGATATGGTTGTGTCACCTCTATGCCACTTCGGACTAATGTTATATTTTCTTATTAAAAGAGGTTCTTAGAGAGTCTTATTAAGAGGGATGTTGCTGTGTCTTAGAGAGATGTTGTAGAGACTTAGAGAGATTGTTCGTTTTATGACGCGATTCATATATATGAAAAGTTCATACTTAGAAGTGTAGAAGCTCTTTGAGTGAGGAAACAGTGTTCAGACAGTCTTAGTGTTCATATTGTGTATGTAAAGACATTTTAAACCACATGATATACATAAGACATATATAACAATTTTTATTTTACCTTTTGGTAGAATTACAACACAAAGACGACGTTTATAAAAACACATGATGGGTTTATTTCTTCTCCCGACCGGCCGTGGTTTTCTGAGTCAAGAATTCAATGCTTCACATTCTAAGTTTCAAAAGTGACCGTCTCGCTTCTAGACGTTCGAATCTCAACTGCAGACTATCGTCTGTCATCCTCAAACTTCCTCTGACTCTCTCTGTTTCTCCTTGCTTAACTCTAAAGTTTTCTAACTATATCGAGAACTTCCCATTTTCCATGACGTCATACACATGTTAAAACATGTGTCTTCTTTCACGTGTTCTGGAAATGCGTGTCCAAAACTTTTTCCTTTGTTTACAAAAGGAATTTTAACCTATATTCCCAGTAACCTATATTTCCAATATGTTAAAAACATGTTTATTAAATTATCTTGTAGTTGCATTCCTCAATTGAATTTTTCATAACAGAATTGACAACGCACATTCTTTTCTTGAAACTATTTTATCTCTAAGCTAAACAATGGTTTGTTTTCGCATTCCATTGCTAATTTTCTCTCGTAATTTATTTCTAAACCTAATTTACGAGGTTTGAATTTCGTCTATGCTATTTCATTTTCATTTTAACTAAATCTCTCTATTTTTATACTTACATGAAAAGGGGACAGCCCTTATCATGTAACACTAAGACCAGTACTGGGAGCATTTAGAACCTCCCCTAAAACCTATATGCAGAAGCGCATGAACCCTCTCCAATGCTTACAAACCAAATCCTTGGTCTAAAGTACTACACAAAATTAAGTCAACCCCACAAACCAAGCACACAATAACTCTTTAAACCCAATTGGACAATGGGGGAGGGTAAGTAAAGTGATATTAATTTAAATACATTTGTAGTCTTTAATCTCCTTGAGACACACTCAGTGTTTCCAATGAATGATGACCACTATGCACTCCTGTTGAAAATCTTGAATGTAATAAAATTTCTTTTCTCAATGTTTCAAACATTACATTTAATTTTCTTTGTTGTTATAAGAGTCTATCTCAAAAATCCTACTAGAAGTTTATGAACAAACGTTTGTTTGTTCATAAACTTCAAATACAAATGAAATCCAGTTTTATAAAGGTGGAACTCAGATTTTCGATTATGGGTAAGCTATTTATATTGGTTTTATTTTTAGTTTGTTAGTTTATTGTTTTTGTTTTTTTTTTTTGTTTTTTTTTCATTTTTAGTGTTGAACTTGGCAAGACTTTTGCCAAAATGATTCAACCTGAACTTCGTACTGATGACAATATCACTTCACACGATGCTTCAACTAATGGACTCATTGGCTTTATCAAGATGAACCGAAAATAGATTGGTGACAATTGTTCAACTGTTACAGTAAGCAATTATTTTTCTGGGCAATTATCTGATAGTTAACCAGTCTGAGGGGAGGGAAGTAATTGTATATTATCAACTTTAAATGTATGTGATTGATTCCATGGTGACTGATTATTTGGAATGTTGAATTGTGCTCTGTGTTATGCTGTTCAATCACATGTTCGGAAAGAGGGTTTTTACCTGACCTGTCTTCTACCCTAAAATATGCCTCTCACATCATTTGAATGGTTAAGATTTAATCTTATTAGATTTTGGTTATTGCCCAATAGATTGGAATTTTTTCTTCTGTTTAAGATTGATGTTAGTTTTGAGCCTGCCCCTTCTTTTGAAACTTTGATGCATGTCAGTTTAAAATTTGCTGAACATGAAAACCTCTTCAAAGGATCATTTTTTTTTATCACCTTCACCCTAAACAAGGCATATCGCCACTTGGACATAGGAGCTACTAAGAAAGATTAACAAGATGCTGGTTTCTAGTACAGTCAGGGAAGCAGGTAGCAGGAAGGGAATTCCACAGTCTAGCTGTTCAAGGGAAGAAGCTATTAGAATAGAAAACTTCCTGGCATTTAAGGACCTCAACAGTAAAAGGGGTGTGATTTTGTTGCTAAGTAGGTTTATTGAGGATATGCATCGAAGAGGCACAAGTATAAGGAGTTCATCAGAGCACAAAATACTTGTAAAACAGACACAGGGATGCAACCTTGCGGCGATGGGGCAAGGGTTGGAGCCAAGTTGACAAAGCGGGACCTATTAGATTGGAGACTCTTTTTTGGGCTTTATCCAAGAGAGAGAGACTAGTGGCGGATGCACCAGTCCAAATGTGGCAGCAATACTCCATCCATAGGGGAATGGTGGCCTTGTTGAGATACAGAATACTCAGGTGTAAGTAGTTTTCAGCAGCTTTCACGTCTTCAATGTATTTGTTCCAATTCATATTTCCTGTGAATGTTAAGCCGAGGAATTTGAAGGAAGAATTCTCAGGTAAGGTGTTATTTGTCATGAATATTGGTGGTTTGAGAAACTTCTTGTAATCGTTTAAGGAGAACAGCTTAGTCTTACTAGCATTAAATGTTACCATCCATTTACGATCACATTCTACTACAGTCTGGAGGTCATTTTCTAAAGATTCAGACACTGTTTTAGATTTGTGTACATTCATACTTCCCTTGTGCATATTATAGTGCTGTATCATCAGCAAATATTCCCATTTCAGAATTATATTATCAGGGAGGTTGTTTACGAATATCAGGAATCTAAGGACCAATACTCTTGCATTAATTCTACGCTGTTTGGATGATCCTATTGTCTAAGAATGATCTAATTGTTGCCACAACAAAAGGACCTATAAATTCACCCTTGTCCGTTCATCTGTCCGCACTTTTCTCAATAACTACACCTTGGAATTTTTAGAAATTTTGCACAAACATTAAACATGATATGAGTAAAAATTTAGCAGAACAGATTTTCCAGGAAAACCCCTGTTGCCCCCTAAGAGTGCCTTTCGGGTTAAAATGGCTAAAATTGACACTTTTGTGCTTATTAAAAAAAATTGATGCCTTGGATTTTTATAAAACTTTCTGAAAAGTTGTAACTAACTGATTTCTATATAATTTTGTTTGTCTATACTTCGCGATAACTTTTGGGCAAGGCCACTTTTAGGGCTAATAAAAACACTCCATTTTTGGGACTATTTTACCATATTTGTCCAGTTTTGCATGGTGCTGAACTCAAATTTAAATATGTTAAAGCATTGAGGACTGTTGGGGCTAAATGGGGAGGGGGCGGGCAAATGATGGACTAAGTCATTTCTTTTTTTGCATGGTGCAGAACTCAAATTTACATATGTTAAGGCCTAAATCTGCACCGTTTATGAACAAACGGTGCAGATTTAGGCCTTAACATATGTAAATTTCAGCAAGATTTGACATCCCCTGGGGACTTTTGGGACTAAATGAGGCGGGGGGGGTGCTGAATCTAGGCATTTTTTTTATGCTCCATTTACTGTGCAATCATGGGGGACCATGCATGCTTCACTTGTTATATTTAGGATCCTCCTAACAAAGCCTCTGATGTCAGTCCCAGAACATCTGTCAGGTATCTTCATAAGCTGGGCTACTATTGTAGAATTGCGAGAAGGAAACCTTCTTCATCCTTCCAATATCAAGCTCAGAAAAGATTGGGCTCATGAGATAGTGGAAAGACCTAGGACCTTTTGGACCAATGTCATTTTCTCTGACATGTTAGGATTTGTATTATTTTCCGACAGTGGAATATGGAGGCTCCCTCAACAAAAGTTTGACTGCAACCAATGCTGAAACATGGAGTGCAATTTGAAGTGATAGTCGCTCAAACCTGGTGGAGTGCAAAGGAAACATCAATTCTGCTAAATGTTTCAAAATTATATGAAGGATCCCTACCAATGTTTTCAAGTTGTAAAGTGAACCAAGTTAACTCCCTATTCATGGAAGACAGAGCTCCTTGTCACTCTCCTAACATTGGTTGAGCCAAAATAGGATTAATAAACTTTCATAGCCAAGTCAGTATGAACCCAATTGAAAACTTTTGAGGCATATTAGACCAGAACCTTCTCAAAAAGAAAAGGAAGTCCTCTTCTATACCTGAACTTTTAGCATTGTTGTCGGCAAGAAATTCCTCAATGATATTCATCAACTGATCAATACCATGTCTAGAAGGGTCTTAGCATTAAAAACAGCAAAGGGAATGTCAAGAAAGTATTAGTTATTAAATTTGTAACCATTTTATTTTTGATTTTGTGCTATAAATTATGTTTATTGAAATAAACTGTTTCTGTGGGTGTCTATTCTTTTCTGTCATGTGTGTGTGTGTGTGTAATATATAATATAAATGTGGGGTAATATATATATAGGGGAGTTATGGAAAAATGAGATCAATTCTTTAGAGGAGACTTATCGAGATAATGCAAAGCTCAACAAATTGTTATTTTATTTCTTTATTTACTGCTATATAAATAGCAGTAAATAAAGAAATAAAATAATGATATACTATATATATATACTAATATATATATATATATATATATATATATATATATATATATAGATAGATTTATTCAATAAGTGTATACATAAATTAGGAGTGTAAGGTAATTGGGAACACCTTATATACAATGTTATTTCAATGCCTAATGCTTCTCATGAGAAAAGGAGAGAAGATGCTAGGTAACATAATAGGGATGCGATGTCTAGCATTAGGAGTGAAATAAATATTAGATCTCGCAGAGATCAATTTAGTTTCCCCAAACAACATCAATGTTTTATTTTGCTCCCAGTGTAACTATTGCTAGACGTCACATCCCTATTATCTTATTTTCTCTCCTCTTCTAATGAGAAGCATTAGACATGGTATAAAGAGTTCCTTCCAACACCCTTAATTAATGTATGAATAAATGAATAAATCTATATATAGTTTTATGTCATCATTTTCTTTCTTTATTTATATATATATATATATATATATATATATATATATATATAAATTCATTCAGCGAAAGGGAATCGCTTCGTCAGGCCAAGGACATCTTACTGGGTTTTCGCTGAAACATGTATGCTTATGTGTAGTTTAGACATATGATGACATAAAACTATATATAGATTTATTCATTTATTCATACATTATTTGTAAACTAAATTCACTTATTTTGGCTCTGTCTAAACATTGAACACTCTTTTGGTAGACACATTTATATATTTTGTTTTGAACAAACAAATAATTACTACCAATACAATATATATATATATATATATATAAAAAGAGTTTGAATGATCTATCCACTGGCAGTTGCTTTCGAAGACATCAAATCAATGTCACTATTAAAATCAATTTCATTTCCTTTTTTCAAATCAAATTCATTGACCTTTTAAAGGTGTGTGTGTGGGGGGGGGGGGTAATTGATTTGCAAGATGGTTTGCATTAATTTTACTCTACTAGTAGTTGTTTATTTCTGATGCAAGAAGTAACTTCTGAATGTCTCACTGGTGGTAATGCCACCATTATGACTGGTAAGAAGCATCCAAATAAAAATCTTCTGTCATTGCTATTAGTAATTTGTATTCTTATTTTTGTTAAATTCTAGAATTTAATATTGATTTGTTTCTTTGTGTTTTTCAGGTGGATGCCTCCGTTTCTGATTTTCTTTCTCATCACTCCTATTAAACTTTTTTATTTTCTTTCAGTTTATCTATTAAAGAAAATTTGTAGTCTTCAAGTAGCCATTTTATAGCTTTTGATAAGGCTTCAATTGATGGCTACTGTAATGCTTGGATAATTTTAGGATTGTTTATTTTTTTTTTTGCTTTAATAAAATTTGACGAAAACTTTTCGTTTCTACTTTTTTTTTTATTCACAAAATGGATGCACATTTTTGTTAGTTCCTTTATTTTCAGCAAACTAATATCATTGGTTAATTGCATTTTTCAAGAGTTTTTCTTTTGCCATTATAATTATTATTGACTTTCAATGATTATATAAAAAAATTTTGTATAATCATTTTTTACTTGAAAGTATAATAATTATTTTGTTATTAAATTTCACTTTTGCTATCTTCCACTTGCAAATTTAAAGCCTCCAAATCCTAACCTCACAAGTCATTACACAGTGATCAGTATATCATTATAGGAAATGCTAGTGTCAATGAAGAGAATGGTTTATTCTTACAAATTAGTAAAATAGGAGCTGGTGGCTACTGTTAAGTAAAAAAGAATCCAACTTTTAAAAATCTTCAGTAAGAACAACAACCTGATACCACCTGCAAAATATAGACAATGTGTCAATGTTCAGCATTACAGTAGCCTTCCCAAATTTCACAAAGATTGATTCCATTGAGGCTTATTGTCAGCACCTAAGATTCAGCATGCCATCCATTGAGCCAATTCCTAGTAGATATAATCACCCCAATCATCCCCATCCCATGTTAAAGAATTCAGTTCACTTGGTGGAAAAATCAATGTCACATTCATGGTGCCGTTTAGATGCTGCGAGTCTGACAAGACTCTGACTTTGGTATGGGATAAGTTGACTTCTGGAACGCACTTGCATACCAATTTATAATAGAGATGTTGACTTTTTGCATAGAAATTACATACTTTGTTATATCAACAGGAAAAGATCAAGCTATGGAATCACCGTTAGTATTGGTCAATGTATACATGGGATACTTTGAGGAAATAGCATAAAACCAATATGATTCATACTCTGACCTCATCAGGAAATCATCAGGACCTCATTACTGTGTAACTGGATCCTGGGCGACACCAGGAATACCGTTCAGATAGATGAGATAAATTTTTCATGTATGGTAAGAGGGGCTATGTTGACACTCAGGAAAAACAGATGTCCAGGAAATTCAGTCCATCAAAAAATATGTTTCAATGAAAATAAAATATAAATATGATGATAGGATTCTTTGGAACAGGGGATTATTTTTCTAAAATGTTTGGTAAAAATGAATTTTAAATGAGGGAGACAATTACAATAACTTAGATTCAAAATGTCTGCTTTAGTGTCTAAGAAATCTAGATCTAGATCACGAAGTAAGTGATGGGGATTGATTTGAGTTGAAGAGAAAGAAAGAAAAGGGGAAAAAAGAATTAAAGGAGAGATATGGTTACGAAAGAGAAAGAAGAGATTCATAAGAAAAGAAAAAGAATCTGAAATAATGGGAAAGAAAAAGTAATCTTCAAATGACAGAAGGGGAAGAAACGATTGTGTTTTTAGAAATAGGAGATTTTGGCTGGTATTGGAGACAATGCACCGCTTTGGACCCCCAGAAAAGGTAAGTTGAAAAGCTCTTCTTCCTAGCTGGGAGATTGTCTAAACAAACCTAGAGATAACGATCTGCATCAGAAGTCATTGAGAACACAAGGAACTTAGCTTTTCATGTACAAAATTTACCCTGAAGATCTTTTAAATTATTTTTGTTCATAAGAGTTATTTTTAAATTTGATTTGGAACACCGACGCCAAGAAGAAGAGCAGCGATTCATCAAAACATCTACGAAGGATCTGATGACGAACAGCCAGCAAAGTTGCCACATAGACTTAGGGTTATGCATGTTTTGTTTCAGAACAGTATTTTCCATTGACCAGTCACCCTTGGTATAGTCCTGCTGGTCCTGTGAGCTGGGATCAATAAACACGGCCAGGGGTACACACAAACATAGTCCCTTGAACCAGGATTGCAACGAACTCAATCCACTAATCTATAAAGTTCATGATGGAAATATCCTTAGATTTGCTAACTTTTACTGATTTAGATGAATAAAAAATATAAACATAGATAAAAATGTAAAAAAAATTTTCTGTAGAAATTTGTTTTTATGAAAATAAAATTTGTCGCACTAAAATGGTGGATTGAAATCTGACGATCTGGCATCCCAAAAATGTCAAGAATATATAATATAATTATATATTTAGGAAAGCATTTCTAAAAGGGATTAAAAGGGATTTCTGTTAATGACAAATCATTAATGTTAATATTTTTTCTCGCGATTGATTTCTGTAAAAGAAATAAAAAATTAATTATAAGTTTCACTTATAATAATTATAAGTTTTTTTCAAGTTGGCTTTTCGAAAATTCCACACTTTGCTTGCAAATTAAAAACTGTAAATCTTCAAAATAGAACTCTACTCTCCCAGCACTGGGGAAAGCGGCCATTCAAAAATGTTAAAATGGACTTTTTACTGTGTCGGAGAAATTTTAGCCTAGTAAGGACGGGAAGTAAAAACAAAAACTCATTCTTTATTTACTTTTTTTTTTCTTTTGCTGTTATTTTTTAAAATAAAGAATACATTAAACCACATTAAAAATTCACACAAAAAATATGGCAAATCGCTGTGGGTGTTCTCAACTTTTGAGGGGTAAATGGACTGGGGAAAGAATATTTAGATAAATAGAATATTTAGATAGATAGAATATTTAGATAAATAGAATAAATAGATAGATAGAATAGAATATTTATATAAGTCCCTTTTAGACAAAAAAAATTTTTTCATGTATTTTAGAAGTTTTAAGTTTCAGACCAGTTTCAGATGGTTCGCTTTTACACACAAGTCCAACTTGTTCCACAGAAATAAATATTTAATTAATTAAACCCGGGAAAAGAACGTGAAATTGCTCCAGAAAAGGAAGTAATTCTGGAACGTGAATTAATTTGATTCGTCAGTTCTTAGCAGCATCGTTTATAAATAGAATCGTCCGACTATGTGGGATCAAACCCAATTGTGTGTAATGGGATGTCTCCTAGCGGCTTCGGCTGCATGGAGACAGCACCTGTTGGACTGAGGTACACAGCCTGGGCAATACCTAGGAGGTCCACCCTCCCAGGCCTTGCACCCGGGCAATCCGGTGGAACAAGTTTATTGCTTGCTGCCTGAGGCGACAGGCAATTTTTTAAATTCTTTTTTTGGGAGCCTGCGGGGTTTTCCACTTTCGAGGCCTTCTGCCAAATAATGCTAAGGTTGGCAGCATTTAAATAACTACCCCATTATCACTCTGGTGTGATAGGATGTCTCCTACCTGGATGGGGACAAGTCAAGGATTCGTCACTTGACACTCAGCCCAACAGGCCGGGAACCAGCCCAGCACTGTTGGACTGGGTAATACCACCCTCCCAGGATTTCCGGTGGGGCAAGTTTATTGCTTGCTGCCTGAGGAACCCCGACGGGGTTACTCAGGCAATTTTTAAAAGGGGAGCCTGTGGGGTTCCCATTTTCCGGCCTTGTGGTTATCACTCGTTTATCTTTTTTATGTTATGATGTCGTTATGATATACATAAACTATCCACAATTCTGGGTCCGATGCTGCCACAAACAACACAACAGGAAAACTGGTGGTGGTGGGTGTCATAATCTCCCTCGGTAGCCAGCATGGGGGACCCAGTTGTCAAATGTTGGCTCACTTTATAATTTCAGAAACACAAATAACCTCAGGGATCAAAATGATTGTATCACCGCACAGATTTAAAAAAAAAGGAAAAACCCCAACAAAAAAGAATATAATCATAATGGAATTATTATAGATATGTCAGAAATTAATGAAAGATCTATGGGATAGAACAAAGACTTGCAGATCAAGCAAGCGGAAGGCTGGCTCTCAAAACTGAAATCTAACAGAAATACAACAAAAATGTAAATGATGAGGAAGCAGCCGCCACTGGAAGCGCACCAAACGAAGAACTTGCAAACGGGAAAACCGAGAACAATGAAGCCGAGAAGATCCTAAGTGCTTTCGAGTTGCACTTACTGTCTTTTTCTCACTAATCTAGATGAAAATGAAATCCTCAGACAGTATATGGGATAGCTACCTCTGCGTATCAGACCTGAAAAAGTTTCAGCAAAAACCAAGAATTTCTGCACAGAAATCACTTTTTCCATTGAGTATTGAGACAGTCCAAAGCAAAAAGCAAAAATAATCTCCTGAACGCAATATGGTTTTCATTCTCCTAGGATTAGCGAATCTCTCAATGGAGGCAACCTTTCCAGGATGATTGCTCCACCTATTAAATCATTTCTCTGGGCATCAGAAGCATCCTTGCCCAACCCATTTCCTGATCTACATTTTCCAAATCACATCCTTAGATGACCATTTATGCTGATTTATGATTCTTTTTCCCCTGATTTGGCTGGTTACAAGCTTCATGTCGAAGTGCAACAATACTACTTGTTTTCATTTGTGTTTTCGTGAATATCTGAATAATGTCGTGAATATCTGAATAATATCTGAATAATGTTGGTTGGTCGTCTTTAAAGCGTTAAAGCTTTTTGGCAACTTTTTTAAAGCAATCGCATAGTTGCCGTTGGAGAAAGTTGCGTTACTGGAATTGCGTTTTTGATAAGCTTTCCTGAATCTCCTTTTTTTTAAAGCATATGTTTCACTATGGTGAAGGCTTCAAAAAAGGGAGACTCCTGAGAGCTTATCAGAAACCTTCATTCAAACTTGCTCCAATATTGGTTGTTCAGAAAACACCCCAGCAAATTAACAAGCTCCTCCACAAGCACAATTGTTCACGCAAGTTCAAATCGGAAAAACAGACAGGAAACGATGCACAGAACGATGCAAACCCAAATAAACAAACATAAAAAAGATGCCAAAACGACAAACGTCATTAAAACCAACAAAGGTCGTCGATTCTAATGCTTATCAGTCTTTTTTGGCATCTTTGATCTAAAACAAAAAAGAAAAAGTATTTATTTATTTAAAATTTGTTAAAAAGTTTGTTTTCTTGTGAAACTAAAACTTCATGTATCCAAAGCCGGATGAAGTTTTAGTTTTACAAGAAGTAAAAACAAACTTTTTAAATTTTAAATAACTAAATAATAAGCAAACTTTGTCTTTTTTGCACAACTAAACTTGAGTAAGTCGATGGAGCATATCGGATTAATTAATTAACATTTCCGAGAATGCTTCGAAACAATCAGTATTAAATTGCCATATTTGACTTAAAAGGAATTTTTTGCGGCAAAACTGTAATGGCATGAACATAAAAATAAAGTATGTAGATACAATTTTTACTCCTCTTTAAAAAAGAAAAGGAAAATGTTAAGTAATAATAAAAATTTTATTTACAAAAATATCCTCGAATTCTGTATTTGTTTGGATAGCTTCTTCGTCTAGCTTGTTCGGCGTGCAATCACTTCTGCTTTCTGCTTTGGTGCAACCTTTTTAGCATCCTTGCGAAGAAGCTGTCCAAACAAATATTCGTTTCAGAATTGCTTCCAAAAAAAAAAAAAACACACATTCCATGCATTTTCAGACTTTTGAACTTTCAGTTAAATCTTAACTTTCGAACTTAAAAAAAAAAACTTTGTAGACATGATATCATATCGGCAAGCTTTGTAGAGATGAGATCATATCGGCAATTTTGCCATGAAAGAAAGTTGAATCTTGAAAGATTCAACTTTCTTTCTTGGCAAAATTTCACTTGTCATGGTCAGAATAATCACTAAAGTCAACAGTCAATTACTTAAAAATTTCCGCAGCTGTGTCCCAGCAACGACCGGACCACCTCCAGAAAGGAAGAATTTCAGCACATGTTGTAACATGGAATTATCCAACTTTCTCCCGTATTCTTGAAATTTTCCGATTTGTAGAGATTCTGCTCTTAAATTCTCAAGCCACTAATATCGCCGAACAAGACCAAGAACGAACAATTAACGATGGACCAGCAACTTTTTTTTAGCTAAGCGAATTCGAGGGAATTGATGGCAATTTACGATTGGCGATTCAACACAGGCAGAAATTTTACAAGAACAGCATGATCACTTCTTTAAATTGCCAAGCATGAAGCACGCGGCAACAGGACTCACACAGCATTGAAAAATACCGGCAACACGGCAAAAAAAAAATACCCGAACACACGGCAAAGAAAAAACCGAAACTGATATCAGTTTTCCAACATCTTCGCATTATCCGCGTGACTTATCAAAATCCACAAAATCCACAGATGTTATGAAAACCGTTATTTTTGTGGGTTCTGCAAAATGTGTCAATGAAGTTTTGCACTAAAAAAAATGTTAAGAACTTCATAAAAAAGAACTGTGCAGTTCTCAATAATGTTACGTGTACGGAGAACATATTCGGCCACACAAAAGCGCAAAATCCACCTACACACTAACGAAATTACCACGAAATTACCATTCATCAAAATCCACTTAAATCGCAAAAATAGCCATTCGGAGGTTTGCTATTCCAATCGACTCTTTTTTCCAAATATCACCCATCCTTATTTGCTTTTCTGTAAAAAAAACTTCCTTTCTGAGAAAAGAAAAAAAAAACAAATCACACCAGCGGAGGTAGTTTCGGTTTAATTTTGATCAACACACGTTTGTCAAAATTCGTCTCGTCTAAATTCAACATGGTTGACGAGACGAATTTCGAGTTGTTACATAAAAGTTGAATCTTGGTACCGCTTGCTGCTTGTCGATACCATCTTGGTTGAATCTTGGTTGAATCTTGGTACCGATCTTGGTTTAATCTTGGTACCGCTTGGTCTAATAGACGATCTTTTACATCTCTACAAGTTTTGAGACAGACAGAAAACAAATTAGACAAGCGGAGGTAGTTTCGTTTTAATTTTGATCAACACATATTTCTGCCGCTAAAAATTCCTTAATTAATTCAAACTGGAGTCATTCTGATTGCTGTGTTCGGCCAAAAGCATGTCACCAGTTGAAATAGTCGACGCTCATTCAATTACTGCATGCGGAAAACTAGATTTAGGTTATCTTTGATAGTTTGATAGTGTTCCATTTCAAATGTAATTGGACAAGATCAAGAAACCGCCTGTAGCGTGGAAACGTGGACAGCCGTGAATGAAAATGTGCGTTAAGCAACATTTGGAGAAGTTGCACTGAAAATTGTTATGGCAGCTACCTTCAATTTTACAGTGCCAAATACTTGCTGATTTATTTTGGCGAATATATTCTTAACTTCTGTACTGTGTGGGCACAAAGTGTGGGCGCGATTGTTCCGAAGCAGTCTCGGAAATGTTAATTATTAATCCGATCGACTCGACTAATTTATGCTTTATTATTATCTATGATTTGTTTAAAATTTGTTAAAAAGTTTGTTTTCAAATTCGTCTATAGCCAAAAATAGTCTTCATATCAAAATTTCGTCTAAAACTTCATATGGCCAAGATTAAAAATCCCAAAAAGAAAAGCTGACAAGAAATAAAAAAATAGTGAAAACCAACAAACAAACCGCATTAGAATCCCGTGCTTTGACGATCTTTATTTATTACATGTGACGTTTTAGCATCTTTTTTATGTTTATTTCTACCCCGACTGTGTTATCGATTTGAACTTGCTTGTTAATTTGTAGGGGTGTTGGAACAAATTGGAATAAAGGTAAGCTTTTGGAGCCTTCATTTGGGGAAAAAGAGACTCCAGAAATCTTATCAAAAACGCAATTCCAGTGACGCAATGGCAACTATGCCATTTGAAACAAAACTAGGCATATAGGTAAAATAAGTGTTGGGATGTCGGATCGGAAATTCGTATTTTGGAAGCATCCACTAAAAAAGAAACGCGAAGATGCTGCATATTTGGGTTACAAATAGTGAAAGTTAAATTGGGCGGCACTTTTTTTTTTCTTTATAGTTCTTCTATTATCTAATTTAGCTAAATAGGGAATAAATAAAATGTCGATACTAAAAAAGAAAAATTTGTCATTAAATTATTTTAAAAGACGTGAATCAAGAATGGTCAAGATGTGTGAAAAATAAGATAAAATTGCACAAATAAATATAAACAAAATAAATAAGTAAAATAAAGTGTGCAGAAAAAAAAATTAGATCATCGAGCTGTTTAGCTCTTCCTGCAAATGACGCTTTTAAAACTTTTGCAGTATGCGCAATCCTTTCTTGGTGCATCTTGTCGCCATGTTGCACGTCTCTGCCAAAAAAATATTAAAATGATTTGTTCAAAACACGTTTAATTTGTCATTTAATTCACTTTTTTTCATAAAACAATAAATAAATCCAATAATCTAATATTTTTACGCAAACTTTTAAATTATTAGTTTTTTTTTTTAATTATTTGTTTTTTTTGACATTATATTCTTATACATATTATTATTTTGGTTTTCAAATATTTTACCTCCAAGACTAAAAAACAAAAAAAAAACTAACCTGAGTTTAGAGTGCTAAATTCTAATGTAGATCTGTTAATAACCCCTATCACTGCTTCCTTCCCACCAAACCGTCACTTGACTCCTACATTTCACACCGTTTTGTACTGTAATCTTCCAGCCCCTAACTGACTGACAGCTAATCATCACTAAACAATTCTTACCCTTTAGACATGCATTCCTATTCTCGTTGGTATTTAACAGCCAAAGCACACCGCACACAACTATGTCTCTTCTTAGCTTTGCTACGAAACTGAACCAATGCTTCTTGCTAAATGTCCATAACTCATCTTTTCTCAATAATAAAAACTATGTAACTTCAACTTTAAAACACACGATTCAAAACTTTATTTTATCGTATCGAGTATTATTGTACTCGAAATCTGCTGTAATCTAAAATATAGTTTGGGCACTAACTCGTAGTTCAATTCTTAAAACCTACTTCATGAAAAAAAAAAATTAAAAATAAAAATTATACCTTAAAAATTATAAAAAAAGTGAAGCCTTACACCACGCGCCTCATAGTTGCTTACACTGCATGAGCTCTACTCAACAATGAGGTTATCTGTTAAATAGTTCCACTCTTCAAAGTGAACTTGAAGAGTGTAACTAGATAACCCTTGCAAACTCACCCAATAACACTAACGTGGGGTCGCAGAAATACCTGGATTACCCAGGCGCGGAGAAAACCCTCTGTGGTGACGGACCCAGTAGATCTTTCTAAGGAAAACTCTGAAAAAGGCCTCTTCTGATCGTAGAGCTGATAACTCAAAAAATTACCTAAATTGCTTAAGGAGTACATCGTCAGGCTTCCATACTCCTTCTTTGGCGTACTAAGCGCTGAGATAGAAACATCTTGTTTCAGAACTCCCGACACACTAAAGCTGGCCACTTGAGAATGCTTGAGAAATATGATGGCTTGTCTGACATTTGATATATGCCTGACATTTGATGGATTGACAGTTATTGATAGTGCAACCGAAACCACTGAATGGTTTAAATCGAAGCGCATGCGGAAAGCAAGCCAACGGTTTACTTCAACTGCCAAAAGGCAGTATGCATTCCGCAGGTTTACCCGACATAAAAAGTCCAGTTCATACAAGTAACGTTAAGAAAAAAGTAGCGAAAAAAACGCATCGAAAACGCTAAAACTATAATTCAAACAGTATGCGAACAGAGGCCACGCCTGACGATCACCCCTGCTAACTGACACTTCAATTTTTATCCTATAAAAATAGTGCTCAGCTGCAGTGCTCTCCAAACAAATCTCTTAATGAATCTTACTTTCGGGGCTGTTAAAAAACTGCTTCTGTGAAAAGAACTAACCCATTAAATTGTCGAAAGAACTGATCTATTAAATTATCGAAAGAACTGACCCATTAAACCCACTTTTTTCCAAAATATTTGAGACTTGGATTAACCATGCACCTTATAGATGCACCTTACAGATGACCGACCAACAATTTTGATTTAGACATGCGCGTTCCATTCACTGAACAAAGCGGGAGAGGGCAAAGCGGTAGCTCTAAATATATCTAAGCTTTTGACAAAAGATAAATATATTTCATAAAAGCTTTCATAAAAGATAAATCATACGGAAAACATAAACATAATTAAATCCTTCTGAGATAAAAGGGAAGTACACCTAAAAAATATGATATAAATGCGGGAATATATCCTTGGACCTCTGCTGTTCCTAATATTTATAAATGATCTTCCCGACAAAAATTCTGATGGTGATTGCGTTTCAATGCGTTTTTTAGTGGTTTTCGTAAATTCGCAGGCATGACAAATGCACACTAGAAGATGACCTCCAGGCATGACAAAGAAACACTAGAAGATGACCTCCAATGGAATGGGGACAAAATTGCCGCCAATACAAAACTAGTTTTATTCAATAATTACAAGAAAGCTTCTCCATAACAATGGCCAACCTCTCTCAAGCTGTTTCACAGGAAACATGCGTTGTAACAATTACATCGAGAGAATTGCAATGGCCGCTGCGAGAAAGGTGGGCTCTCCCTAGCGTGCTACAACTTCCAACACCCGAAACTATACTCCCATGGGTTCAAAAGAGAGTCGCCATGTTCCTTTACTTTTTCTGTAAGCTCCAACCAGGTAAAACGGTCGATATATGTTTGACAGAGCTTCTATTTTTGTTTCACTTGTTACGATCCTTTACGGGAGTTTCACGGAAAGCTGCACAAGTTACATGGTTACAGTGTTTCATCCAAATCGACTTCGATATTTATCGAAACGATTCATAAAGGCGAAAAACAGCTCATGCGTCAGACATAACAAGAAATATTTGTAGAAACATTGTAGCGGATTCTTTCGATTTAACCAGATCAGTGCCATTTAACCAGATTAGAAATCGCAATAGGGTCGTTTTTAACGTGGAGAAAGGTACAAAAATAAAAATTGTCGTTAAGGGTAGCATTATCGTTTCTCGAAGGTGCCCGGAAGACTAGGCCCGGGAAACCTCGTCGCATGAATGTCGTCTAAGGAAAACTAGTCTCCGGGAAGCTCGTCCCCTTTAGGAAGGAAAACTGGTCCCGTATCAATTTATGATCGTTCTTAAAGGTGATATAGTTTTGTAAAATAAACTACCCGTAATATTGAAATATACTACCCGTAAAATATTGGAAATTCTGTAGCAAGTTTATTTCAAAGGCAGCATGCATTTTGCAGGTTAACCCGACATAAACATACAGAAAAATATACATACACAAAAAATATTTTTACTTGTTTAATTTTTTTTTTTTTAGTGGTTTCATTATAGAAAAAATACTATTAAACAGCCGCCGAATCAACGAGTTTTTAACAGTATTTTATCCGTTTTTTTTATTGATAACATCTTTTTACAAACTTTACCGTGTGAAAGACTCCATCTTTAATGTTCGGGAAACACTGTATGGTTTTCCAGTTGAATAAACATTTTACATTGAATAAAAACACGAACAATATATAAGAAAACACAAAAAATATCAGAAATTTAACTTTGATAACATTTATTTGTTATATATTTGTTTTTTGACAACTTTTTCGAATCCAAAACAAAAAAAAAAATTTCTTTTAAATAAGTTCAACCACTAAGTGAAACCACTAAGGAAATCAATGTTTTTGTTTTCTCTCCTACAAAATGCACTCATGCGTTTCTTGAAATTATATCAACATTTGTTTAAAATAGGTGCATCTGCATTTGGCAAAAAATGGAAAGAGGAAAAAAGTGGGAAGAGGCAAAAAGTGTTCTTTCACCAGTATTCTTTTCACAGAGGCAGTTTTCAAACAGACCGGAAAGTAAGATTTATTAAGACATTTGTGTGGAGAGAAATGGAGCTGAGCACTATTTTAATAGGATGAGGTCGGGTCCACATGCTTTTGTCAAGGTTTTTTATGTAAGCATGCACCTGAGCAGGATATATATATATCAAGCGTGGCCTGTGTTTTCGCGTTTTGATGCGAGAGGTTTTCGTAAATTCGCTACTTTTTCTTAACGTCCTCTATGTACTTCTGTCTGTTTGAACTGTATGTTTATATCGGGTTAACCTGCAAAATGCATGCTGCCTTTGGGCAGTTGAAGTAAACTTGCTACAAAATTTCCGCATGCGCTTCGATTGAAGTTTTGAATTATTCAGTGGTTTCGGTTGCAGAAAGAGAAAAATATTTTTTCATGATAAGATTTTCTGATAAGATCTCTGATGTTTTCCCAGTCAGCCTTTTGATAATAACTCGTTGTTTTGAGCACTGGCTCTTCAGTTTTGGGTCTAGAGTTTAAGGCCATTTTTATCACCGCATGATCAGCATTTCCAAGTTGGGGCTTTCGTAGGTTTTTGTGTGCAGAAGAAATTATCAACAAAGGAAACACAAATTTCTTCATTCTGCACGTCATGTTATGCTGGCAAATGTAAGACAATGATTGCCTAACAAGCAAGCAAATCAGACTTGCTCCGTCTAAGCCCAGAGAACCAACAGACCCGAAATTTCCATTCCAACAAGTGGTGATTGACTTTTACAGAAAAGGAAATGTCCTCACTTCCTGCCTGAAGTGAGGATCAAAATTGTATGCGACACCTTCAGAAGTAAGCTTCTGAAAGAAGAAATCTCTTTTTGTAAACAAGTCATGCAGAGACTACAAGACTACAAAACTGTGGACATCTGTGCCAGGTGCTGGCACATTACACAACACGATCTTGGCATGTCCACAGCTGTAGTAAAGTGAAGACTATATCATGTCCACGGCAACCACAGATGCAAAACCTTAAAAGATTTGATTCAAAATCACTTCAGCGACATTTCATCAAGCTGTTTGTGTGCATAATTAATTATGTACAAAGGAAACAAAATCCCCATACCTTGACAACTTCACACAAATTTCTTCATTCTGCACATCAAGGCATAAATGTTATGCTGGCGAATGTAAGACAATGATTGCTTCATATTGAGCAAACCAGGCCCTAGTGTCAGACTCGCAACACAATTGCACAATTACAGTTTTATATGGTTGATGTCACCCACAGACCCGAAATTTCCATTCCAACTTTGTGATTGACTTTTACAGATAAAATGAGGGTCAATTCTATACGACACCTTGAGTACAATCAAATGAAAATATACCCAGACAAAACCTCAAATCCGCCTACAAATCCTGAGTCTTCACACCCTCTTTCATTGTATGATGAAGAAAAATGGAAATTGATTATAGCACACATCTTTCTTAGATGTTGATTTACAACATTCCGACCAACTATTCCTTCTGGATAGGAACTTTGAATCTCTTAACTGCATCCTGCATGGTTGTTGTCGTCTCACCACGTTGTTTTCTGGCTAGCAACCGTAAAGATTCCACTGTGCCATCGGCGATCAAGGGTGGAAATTTTGGTCTTATAATGAAAGATCAGATAATAACTAAATGTGGATACATTTAGTTATTATCTGATCTTTCATTGTCGTAATAAATTATTGAAATGAGTATTGAATTTCTCTCATAAAAAAATTTTTGGCATAAAATTTTTGCCAAAAAGTTTTTTATGAGAGAAATCTTAGAAATGTTTATTATTAAATCTGAGAAAACGAGAGACATGTCTCTCGTTCTCTCAGATTTAATAATCTTAAAAACACAAAATAGATGTTTAACTAATTATTTCATCAGTCCGTGTAAAATCTTCATTTGATGCATTGAAGAATTGATAGGTTCAAAAAATTAAAGTGAAAATCCTTATCTAATTACACAAATTATATTTCATTAAAAAAATTAATATCATTAATAAGAGTCGATGTTTTGAAATTTTCAAAAAAAATATTCTGCAGATGTTGACAGAAAGAGTTAAATATTCGTTATAATATGCACGTTATGTAAGTGCACAGGTCACCGATCCAAGATTGTTCTATTTTCGCTGACAACGAACATTTTTCTAAATTCGAAAATCTGATAGAACTAGAATGTTTTTATTTTGTGTGTGCAAATTTTGGATGTCGTCACTGCAAAATTTATTGGTTATGAAAAATATTTTCATTGATTCCAATCAATATCGATAAAAAATTGATTTCTAAATTCTGAAAATTGATTTCTAAATTTTTTTTATTTAGAGATTTATCAAAACAATTAGATTTGTTTAAATATCAAAATCATCGACTTTAACTCCGTTGTTGGATATTAAAAATTTCAATAAATAATTTAATGTTTATTCCGAAGCTCGCGAATGATGATAATTAATTGTCTCGCGCTGAAGTATGCATTCATTGCACTGGAGTCTTTCCAAGCATAAACGCTACCGATGCAAGAAAAAGCCGAAATACAGGTACGCCCTACTCTCGTCATGTGCGTGTTAATGGAGCGATTCGGTAAGGTACTCGGCTGATAGAAAAAGTTGAATGGACACAAGTTCTCTGATGTAGTGGAGATGTCGGATTTTCTTGCTAATGACATCCGTCTCTTGACATGGTTTGCGGTGTCGGCACTGTTGTTGATTCGACAATAAAAATAAAATAACCCGACTTTGATTCGACAATAAAATAAAATAACCCGACTTTGATTCGACAATTAAGACACATTAGATTTAGTTTGCAATTCTATTCTGGATAGATCGCAATACCCGAAGAAAAAGCTAGGTCCACTCAACATGAGTAGGGAAAAGTGTGGCTTAAAACGAAGCTAAACGAAGATGTGCGGACTGTTCGTCATAGTCATTTTAAAGTAGCCCAAATCCCATCCTAGTTTCATTGTGAAGTAGCCCAAATCCCATCCTAGTTTCTCCTACTTGTCAATTGGTGCGGCACTGAATTATCCTTGCCCCAACATCAATTATCCTGCCAATTTTCCGTTTTCAGGTTTGATTGTCGCAGTCACCTCCGTTTCGTCCACTTCTGCACTCCGCAATATGTTCGCGTTTATAATGATCACGTTCTTTTTTTCTCGAGCGTCTCATTTAATTTAATTTAAACGACGATTCCTTACACTTCCCGTTCATGGCACTTCCTTGCTATACGACCGTGTCGTGGACATGATACGTTTTCTTATAATTCAGACTAAGCAACAATTACTTGTTGCTAGGAATTTGCATGCACCAAACACTGTCAGCACTATCACGTCGACCGTAAATCGCAAACACTTTGAACAGATCCGCTTTGATTTTCTCGTTTGATTGCAACGCAAAGGCACCGCCGGACAAACATGTTCGAAGTTTTTTTTACGCCAGACAATTCCATTTTTTCCAATTGCTTGATCAATTGGTTGATCCATCAAAATCTTTTTTTTTTATATTTGAATTAACATTTTTCCCCCATTGCGTATGCATTCATTAATTGCGCTGGAGCCTTCTTATGGACGATCTTTACACACAATTTTCCTGGACATTCTGCCGAATTTTCTTGGGCATTCTATTTTTGCAGTATAGAATTTGTACACCGGGGTTTTGAGTTCCACTTTTGACAAAATGGGTTTTCCACGAACTTTGTTCATCAGGGTTGTGAAATTCAGACAAGAAAGGTAAGATCTATTCAAGATCTTACCTTTCTTGTCTAAATTTCACAACCCTGATGAACAAAGTTCGTGGAAAACCCATTTTGTCAAAATTATTCGGTTTCGGGACATGTCACTGTTTTTTTGTTTTTACAGCAGCAAGGTCGATGTTGATCATATAGGTCGGGTTTGCTTAAAAAGAGCTCGTGTGTCTGTCAATTTTTTGGACATGCACGTATTTTGGTCCTGATGTGAAATTATTGAAAAACTCGTCCTCTGTTGCGGAATAATTGTCAAGTTTGTGAAATTTGCTGGGGCATTTTTTCTTATAAATCGCCTGTCACATTGGGATTTTTCCTTGAGCTGTTATAAATCGGACTTGTCTTGGTGGTTTAAACGTTTATTTTTCGGTCATAAACGAGGTCATTTTTCCTAATTCGCACCACCATCACAAAAGCACCCGAACGCGAGACGAGCAAATATGTCCACAACAAACCGCAAGTCGGGCGAAAACGAACCAGCGATCCTGCTTATTTTTTTAAATTAAATGTTGCTTGCAAAACGCACGTTTTCGTTAATAAAGAAAAAAACTAACGTCGTAAGTGTTGTTCGGGTTTCTTCATTGTCATTGTTTTTTCGTTGAGGTAAAACAAATAGAGCCAAACTAACGAGCTGTCTGAGTTCCTGAACAAACTGCTGAGAATTGTAGATTTTCGAAATATAACGAGTAATAACCGCCACAGAAAAATTTACTTCTTTGTTTTCAAACTTCTTTGTTTCAACTCGTCCTCTGTTGCGCAATAATTGTCAAGTTTGTGAAATTTGCTGGGGCATTTTTTCTTATAAATCGCCTACAGGAATAGGATTCCTTTCTTGATTTTTAGAATTCCTGCTAGTGCTTATTTGAAAAGATTTTAAATTTCTAATTACCATGTCTTCGCCTGTGCAGGGAAATTACAATGTGAGATTTTTAGAAAAGTCGTACAGAGCGTTCAACTAATGTGCCGTATGGTTTATGAAGTTTTCTTCGCTTGAGGTTGGCTAGAATTTTAGAGATTAAATGAATAAATGTCACATCTCCCAACATCTCGTAGAGAAGATTATTTTTTCGAATTTATTTGTGCAAGGTAAATGAGTGTAAAACGAAATAATTCCAAGAAAGCACGTTTGCAAGAAAAATTGCAAGAAAACACGTAAGTACAGTAAAAATAACCCTAAATTCGTGCTCAAGCTTTTGAAAACATACTAACAACAGATAACAAGTTTTCCAACATCGAGACTACAAAAATGAACGCAGATATTCGAAATTAATCGGACAGAATATTCTGCTGAATTGCTTTGGTCCAAATTTTGAATATTTTGATAAACTTACCAACTATTTTAAAAAAGTTTCGGTTGTTATCTCGTCTAAGTTTCACAACCACACGGAGAACAAATTCGTTCATGAAAAAGCCACATAAAAAACTTAAAGAAAATAAAAGCACACATAAAAAACTTAAAGAAACCAAATGCTCCTATTTCTAACCGACGTGGGCGAAGATGTGCCAATATCGAGCGCACTACCATGAATCATATTTACAATCGCAACGCTGGCAGGGAAATGGGGCAAATCAGAAAAAAAGAGGCCCAGTCGGATTCATATCAAATTGTTTGGACAACCTCTATTCCTGAATTCTTCCTTAATAACTGGTAATTGGATTTTGTTTTCACTTTATTACCTAATACCGATTACCTAGACCGATTACCTAATATTCTGAAACTCAAAATGAAATATGTTGGCGACAATCTCATTTTTAATTTTTACTTTAAAATTCTAAAATCGATAAATTAATAGAAAAAGTAATCACTGAATAAATTTATAAATCAATTTTATTGAAAACTCCGCTATCGTTTCTGAAGAATCTTTTTAATTTCATTTTTTTTAGTTGTTTTTCGGAGTCGTTTTTTAGTCATTTTTTTAATTTTCCATTTTTTAGCGATTACCAGACATTATTTCTCGTTCTCACGTTTATTGTCTGTGTTTTTTCTTTTTCTAAACGATTCCAAATACAACAACAGTAAATTCTTAAAGAATAAACGATTTCAAATAAATTAAACAGAAAAAATTCATTTATCTATTTCAAAAAATATGCGGTTTCGTTTATAACGCTGTCCAAAAAACGCTAAAATTGATTTTATAAAAAAAAAACAAAAAAAAACATCATTAAACAAGAAAAAATATTTTAAAAAACCAGAAAAAATATTTTTAAAAAACAATATCTTCTTCTGAAGAACGATTGAACGATTTCAAACAGGAATCCTCAAGAAAGAAGTAAAAGAAGAATCATAGTAGATTATAGGACTTAAGAAAATCAACAATTTTGAGAATTCTGAGTAACTTATTTTGGCTCTAAATCTACGTTGGATTTAGGCACACTTCCTGATTTTGTCAGAAAATACGTTGAAGATCACGTGAAAAAAATGATCTCAGTCCATGCTTTTGCCAACTCTAGCTACAAAACTGACCTCGTCAACCCCCATGCCGCTTAATTCCTCTAAATTTGAAAACCATACAGCTTCTCAAGACGCGAATATCTCTGGAGACCAAATGCTTTATGAGATGAAATAAAAAAAAAAAAAGCACACTGGCTTTTCCACTTTCCCAATAATCCGGAGATTGATTCTAATTTCCCTGCAATTTCAAAAGGAAGAAAGCAAAATGCTATTGAACGTTGCAATATTGATAAAAAATATTGAAACGTTTTCTAGCAATCTTGTGCAGGAATCCTATTTAAAATGAGTGTGAACAAAATAACAATAATCTGGAACCGCCACAGATAATTTAAAGACTTGTAAAGTGAGGTTTGCTCAGCAACTAAGATTAAGTTAGTTTCGCTCAAATTTTCCTCAGAAATAAGGTGATGCGCTCTGCTGTTCTTTCTCAGAAATTTTGCATTCCTGGCGACAAAACTAACTTCGCCAAATCCGACAAACTTTTCATATTGGTCTTCAGACCAATATGGATTTCTCTGTAAAATAAAATAAAATTCTATATAAATTCAGGGGTGCCTTTTTTTATTTTTTTATTATATTTTTTTATCAAATACATGTGAAAAAATTCTTATCCCATTTTAAAAGTAAAAGCTTGGTTTTATCAGGTTTGGGCATTTACCCAAACAAATATTGTTTTCTTGGCAAACGTCGCAAACAAATTTCAGTTTCAGTTTCAGAATATTTGTTAATTGGATAAAACGGAGAAGAAAATAAAAAATGAAAATAAAATTCAATTACAAAGTTGTCCAAAAAATTTGATAATGATCCGAGTGTGCCTTTTTTCTGATCCCGTTCCATGTAAAAAGCCCCGTTTTCCCGATGTAGTGCGGAAGGCGTTAAAAAAACTTTCTCATGTCTACGTCGGTTAGAAATGGGAGCATTTTGTTTCTTTAAGTTTTCTTTGAAATTATAAACCTTTGTGGCTTTTCCATGAACGAATTCGTTCTCCGTGAAACTTAGACGAGCCAACAAACGGAGCTTGTTTAAAATATTGGAAATATTTTGATATATATCAAAATATTTGAAATTTGGACCTCACACAAAGTTTGACCGAAGCAATTTAAAAATTCGAACATTCTGTCCGTCGTAATTATATGAACGAAATCTGCGTTCATATTTTTGGTCCTGATGTTGGAAAACTTGTTTTCAAAAGCTGGAGCACCAACTTTTGTCTTTTTTCTTGCAATTTTTCTTTCAAACGTGTTTTCTTGCAATTATTCAGATACTGGTATCATACACTTGCTAAGTGCTAATAAATTCGAAAAAATAATCTTCTTAAATCTCTAAGGGATGTGGCAATATCGATTAATGAGAGATTGGAGATTACTTTTACACGTAATAATTAGATGTTATGTACAGGAATCCTATTTAAAAATGAGTGTGTACAGAAATAATTGCAAGTAAACATGGAATGGAAGCAGAAAAACTTGTGATTGAAGAAAAATGTTTGTTCAGCAACTTAGAATCCTTTGGCTCAAATACTACACAATGGTTGCTGATTTTCCTCAGAAAGTCAGATTACTTTTATAAGATAAATGCAGTATGGCTACCCACTGTCGATGATCGATGTTGATCGGGTGTGCATCTTTTTTAGATGACGTGAAAAATCTGATACTGGTATCAACTGAGGTCGCACCTGTTCTTTCTTACTTGTGAAAGCTCAAATTCTACAATGATTCCTGTAATCACTTTTATAAGATGACATTGAAGAAAACTGCCGTGAAATACTGGTAAACAATCTGCTGAATCTATCGATTTCCAAATCGGTGTTGGTGAATGTGGATCGGACGTGCATTCCAATCTCCGCTGAGGTCGCACTCTCACAAATCTTACGAAAGACCTGCCGCCAAAGTTATCAACATTTCTTAGAAGACCGAGATGGACTTCGGAGATATTCGGAGATAATCGGAGATATTAGATATATATTTTTGACAATGAACCTCCCGATTTGGGCTTTGACAAGGTGATTTCTTAATTTCCGTAATTTTGCTGAGCGTCAACCAAAACGAACTGGCTCTGCTTTATAAATTTTTTGTTGTTACTCGGAATTGTCCTTTGACTACGTGATTGATTAATTTCTTAAACTTTGCTGAAAACGATATGGCTCTGCTTTATTCGATAATCTCGTTTTACGACTGAAAAATAATCATTGAAAGCTCCATTTCCAAGTCCGTCAATTTTGTAACAGGTGATTTATAAAATTAAAAGCTGCTCAAAAATGCCGTAGATACTGGCGATTTATAACTTCACAAACCACAAGGCACACATACGGCACATTAGTTGAACGCTCTGTACGACAATAAAGCACACATTTTAATTTCCCCGCACATAATTTCAAAAGAGGAAATTTAATGGACACATGGTAATTAGAAATTTGACAAGATTTGAAATTAGCACTAGCAGGAATTCTATTTAAAAACAAGAAAGGAATAACCGCAACAGATAAAATAGGGACTCGTGATTTCTGGAAAATCTACAATTCTTAGCATGTTTGTTCAGCAACTGAGACAGCCCGTTAGTTTGACGAAACAATGACAATTACGAACAACAATTACGAAACTAGTCACTTTTTCTCCTTTGTTGAAAAATTAGTTTTATAAACGAAAACGCGCGTCTTGCTCAAAACATTTAATTTCAAAAAAAAGGCAGGGTCGCTTGTCCATTTTCGCCCGACTTGCCCAAGCACCCGTAGATTCTCATCTCCGAGTAATCGGAGATGAGAATCTTCGGGTGCTTTTGTGATGGTGGTGCGAATTAGGAAAAATAAATAAATTTGTCTTTCGTGAAACAAAAAAGTTTGGCGTGCGTTGTACGGGGTAACAGTTTATTTTTTTTGGCGGGGTCACCATATTTGTAAGATAGAAAATAATAAAACGAATTTGATGGATAAACGTCGAAAAAATGAACGTTTCGCTGGTAACAGGCGTTTGTCTGTTGCGGGGCTGGTGCTTTTGCGTACATTCCATAAAATAAAATATATATGTGGGAAACTTGAAAACTTTATGACCGAAAAATAACGTTGAAACTTCCATTGCTCATTTTTCCACAGCCCAATCTGACAATTGCGATTTATAACAGCTCAAGGAAAAATCCCAAGGTGATTTATAAGGAAAAATGCCCCAGCAAACTTGACAATAATAAAAAAAAAAAACTCAAAAAAAAAAAACTCGTCAGAGGACGAGTTTTTCAAAAATTTCACATCAGGACCGAAATATAAACTACGAAACTTGCATCTCCACAAAATTGACAGACACACGAGCTGTTTTTGAGCACACCCGATCCACATGATCCACATCGACTTGCTGAATGGATAAAAATCAAGTAAAACTTCCCTAATCACAAAATATTTTTATCAAACGATATGGGGGAAAAATGTGACCTAAAATATATAAAAAAAAGATTTTGATGGATCAACCACGGCAATTGGAAAAGGTGGAATTGTCTGGCGTAAAAAATACTTCGAACGTCGGTTGCAATCAAACGAGAAAATCAAGGCGGCGCTGGTAACAGGCGTTTGTGACTGCGGTCGACGTGATAGTGCAACTACTACGAGCCAGGACTGTAATGAATGTAATGTTGCTGCTCAGTCTGAATTATAAGAAAACGTATCATGTCCACGACAAGGGCCGCCAACGGGAAGTGTAAGGAATCGTTGCTTAAATGAGATGCTCGAGAAAAAAAGAACGTCATTATGGAACATGTCGCGGAGTTGAGGATTGGACGAAACGGAGGTAACTGCGACGATCAAACCTGAAAACGGAAACTTGATGTTGGGGCAAGGAAAATTCAGTGCTGCACCAATTGACAAGTAGGAGAGACTAGGATTTGGGCTACTTCACAACCAAGGCGGCGCTGACGTTTGCGGTCGACAGTGTTCGGTGCATGCAAATTCCTAGCAAGTAATTGTTGCTGCGACAGGGCCGCTTAGCAAGGAACTACCGCCAACAACCAACGGGAATCGTCGTGAGACTGTCCGGACGCTTAAATTAAATTAAATGAGACGCTTGAGAACGTGATTATCATGTTGTGGTACGAAACGGAGGTGACTGCGACGATCAAACCTGAAAACCTGAAAACGGAAAATTGGCAGGAAAATTGGGGAAAGAAAAATTCAGTGCCGCACCGGTATATTTTCTCTTCCAATTGAGAGAGGAGAACATGGACATCGCAATTAGAAGTAGGAGAGACTAGGATGGGATTTGGGCTACTTCACAACCACGGTTTGAAATTGCCATGACGATGGTCGTTTAGCCTAGTCATGTTGAGTGGACCAAGCTTTTTCTTCGGGAATCAGAAGCTGTATAGAATTGCAAACCAAATCAGGTGTTTCTAATGTTTCTTAATTGTCGAATACGACATCAAGGTCAGGTTATTCAATTTTCACTGCAACAGCATGTATGAACACCGCTCAATTCATGTCATCAATTCCGAGCAAGAATATCCGACATCTCCACTACCACTTGTGTTCATTCCATTCTTTTTCACACCATCCGAGTACCTTACCGTTAACACGCACATGGCGAGAGTAGCGTTCACATATCGTCCCTGTATTGTGATTCGATGTGTCTCTCTTTCTGGCATTCGGTAGCATCAATCGTTTATGCTTGGAAAGATGATTGATGAATGCATACTTCAGCGTCTGGCTCCAGACTCCTCCGAACAATTAATTATCGTCATGCGCGAGCTTCGGAATAAACATGAAATTATTTATTGAAATTTTTAATATCCAACAACGGAGTTGAAGTCGATGATTTCGATTTTAAAACAAAACTAATTTTTTTGATAAATGTTTGAAAAATAATAAATTGCATGTTTTATCGCAAGATAAAAGTGTAAAAATAAGTTGGGTTTTTTTTCTGTATAAAATTGTTTTTTTGGCCAGTGGCGCACTTTTTGGCGAGCTGGCGTCCCAAAAAAGATTTACACATTAGCTAGGAATCTATCAATTTGCAACTTTATTTAATGAGAAATCAGCATTCACAAAAAAAAACAAAAAAAAAAAACACTAGAAATCAATTTTAAATATAAAAATAGTTAAAAATAAATGTTTCATTTACTTCTTGATTTCTTAGAAATTAATTTTTTATTGACAACAAATCAATTTTTAGCTAGCAATCAATTTTTTCAATTAATCAAATTTTAATAGCAAGCAATTTATAAAAAAATTTAATAGCAAACAATTTATAAAAAAAAAAATAAAAAATAAATTGTTCGTCAATAAAATATTGATTTCTTGTCAATAAATGTTGATTTCTAGTCAATAAAATCTTGATAAAAATCAATTTGTCAATTTCTCGTCAATAATTTTGACTGGTTTTCTTGTCAATAAAAATAGATCTCTATTCAATAAAATATTGACAAAAAATTTAGAAAGCAAAGGAAACAAAATCCTGATACCTTGACAACTTCACACAAATTTCTTCATTCTGCACATCAAGGCATAAATGATTGGCGAATATGATTGCCTAACATCCAGATAAATGATTGGCGAATATGATTGCCTAACATCCAGAATATGATTGCCTAACATCCAGAATATGATTGCCTAGCAAACCAGGCCCTAGTGTCAGACTTGCAACACAATTGCACAGGGAGCCTTTGATGTCACCAACAGACCCGAAATTTCCATTCCAACTTTGTGATTGACTTTTACAATTCTATGTGACACCTTGAAAGAAGAAATCTCTTTTTTAAAAGAGCTGGGGTGTATACGCAACAAGTCATGTTTTTAATGTTCATCAATATTTTAGAGTCCGTGTAAAATCTTCGTTAATCAATTTTTTTTCAATAATTACACAAATTATATTTCATTAATAATTAATATCATTTTTTTTATACTAGAAACATTCCAAATCAATTCTTAATTGAGTTGAAGCATTTCTTTTATTTTTTCTTTTAATTATTTTAAGTTTTCCATTAAGTAAAAATCAATATTTACTGACTAGAAAATCCTTCTAAATATCCATTTTTTTTAAACTTTAAACTAATATTTCATTTACTACAATAAAATTTTTATTGACTTGAAATCAATATTTATGGACTAGGAATTACTTTTTATTAGTTAAAAATCAAACTTTTTATTGACTACAATATATATATAACTTTTTATTGACTACAATATATATATAAAATAACTGAAAACTGAAAAATATAAAATAAATATATTTACTGACTATTTATTGATTAAATCAACTTTTATATACTAAAAACCATATTAAAATTACTTTTTTTTTTTTTTTTTAATTCCGTTTTCAAATGAATTTTTCATTGACTAGAAATCAATTTTTACAGACAAGAAATTACTTTTTATTGATTGAAATCAATATTTGCTGACTAGAAATTACATTTTATTGACTTAAAATCAATTTTTAATACTAGAAACTTATATTTCGTTCATTACAAATCAATTTTTCATTGACTAAAAATTAAATATTGATTTACTGACCAAAAATTACTTTTTATTGGCTAAAAATCTTTTGTTTTACTAGAAACTAATATTTATTAATCAATTTTTCTTTTAGTAGAAATAAATATTTACTGACTAGTTATTTCTTTTTATATTTTTTTTATTATCTTTATTAGAAACTAATCAAAACAAATCAATTTATTTTACTAGAAACTAATTGATAAGAAATCAATATTTACTTTACATTTTCTTTGTTAAAATCAATATTTCATTGTCTAAAATAAATTTTTCATTGACTAAAAATCATTATTTACTGAAAATTCTCATTTACTAAATATCCATTTTTTTACTTGAAACACTGATTTCTAAGCAATAAATATTGATTTCTTGTCAATAAAAAACTGATTTTTAGTCAATAAAGCATAAATTTTTAACCAATAAATTTTAATTTCTTGTCAGTAAATATTTATTCCTAATCAATAAAAATTCATTTTTGTTTAAGAAAATATTGATTACTTACTAAAAATATTGATTTTTAGTAAATAAATTTTGATTTTCTAGTAAATAAATAAACTCCCTTCCTGTTAAATTTCAAAGGGAGGGATGTACAGATAAATAAAGGTAAATAAATATTGATTTCTTACTAATAAATATTTATTTCTAGTCAATAAGACATTGATTTCTATTATTAAAATATTATTTTCTAATCAATAAATATTGATTTCTTGTCCATAAATATTTATTTCTCGTCAATAATAATGATTTCTAATAAATAAAAATTGATTTCTAACCAATAAATATTGATTTCTAGTCAATATAAAAGGGATTTCTAGTAAATAAAATACTGAGTTAGAACTCAGTATTTTATTTACTAGAAATCCCTTTTATATTGATAATAAACAATTTATTCCAAGTCAATATTGATTTCTAACCAATAAATAAAGAGTTATAGTCAATAAAAAGTTTCTTTCTAGTAAAAAAATATTGTTAACATTGATACAAAAAATGTTCATAAAATAATTCTTTAGTAATGGACAGAAATGAATATTTATTGGAAAAAGATTCAATATTTTTGGTAAGAAATCAATATTTTGTTGACAATGTTTTTGACTAGAAATCGATATTTATTTACCAATAAAAAAAAGATTCAATATTTTTGGTAAGAAATCAATATTTTGTTGACTAACAAAATATTGATTTCTTACCAAAAATATTGAATCTTTTTCCAATAAATATTCATTTCTGTCCTAAAGAATTATTTCTGTCCTAAAGAATTATTTTATGAACAAAAATATCGCTTTCTGGTACTGATAAAAAAAAATATTGCTTTCTGGTACTGATAAAAAAAAAAGTCGATAAAAGATTTATAAATAAATTAAATATAAATTTAAGTCAGTAAACATTGATTTCTAATAAAAAAGAAATTCTAAAAATGATCTATTAATTTTTTGTCAAGTAAAGAAAATTTATTTTTAGTCAACAAATAAATAAATTTAGTAATTTCTAGTCAGTCTTGATTTACAAAATTGATTTGTAGTCAATAAAATATTAGTTACCAGTAAAAAAATGCTTTTAGTTAATAAGTATTTTATAGTCAATAAGTATTGATTGTGTCTAGTAAAAAAAATCGATTTTTTAAACTGAAAAATATATTAATTATATTATTAATTATAAAAAAATAATTTCTAGAAAGTAAATATTTATTCGATGAAGAATTAATAGATTTTTCAGTTTAAATTTGATTTCTACTCAATTAATGGATTTTTCAGTTTAAAAACGTCATTTCTAGTCAGTAAATATTAATTTCTAGTTGATGAAAAATTGACTTATAGTTTTAATTTCAAATTGCAAAAGAATTAAATTTTAGTCAATAAAAAGTATATCAGTCAGTAAACATTGATTTCTAATAAAAAAAAATTCTAGTCAGTATATTCTAGTCAGTATATTCTAGTCAGTCTAATAAAAAAAAGAAATAAATTTTTCATTGACAAAAAAATCAATATATACTGATATATTGATTTTTTGTCAATGAAAAATTTATTTGTAGTAAAGAGAATTGATTTTTACTCAGTGAAAAATTGATTTGCTATCAGTTTCTAGTTAAAAAAAATTTGATTTGCTATCAGTTTCTAGTTAAAAAAAATTTGATTTTTAGTAAATAGAAAGTAATTTCTAGTCATTAAATATTGATTAAAAAAAAGAAAAGATTTTGAGTCAATAAAAAGTTATTTGTAGCCAATGAAATATTTGGTTCTAGTAAAAAAAAAAAAAGATTTTTTAAACTGAATTTTAGTCAGTAAATATTGATTCTAGTCATTGAAAAATTGATTTGTTAAATAGTTTCTGTTAAAATAAATTGATTTTTGGTCACTGAAAAGTAATTTGAAAAGTATATATTGAAATTATTATTTACTGACAAGAAATTAAAATTTATTGGTTAAAAATTTATGCTTTATTGACTAAAAATCAGTTTTTTATTGACAAGAAATCAATATTTATTGCTTAGAAATCAATGTTTTATTTGTTAGAAATCAATATTATTAGCTAGAAATCAATATTTTATTCACAAAAAATATGAATATTTTATTTACTAGAAATCAATATTTTATTTACTAGAAATAATTTTTTATCGATTGAAATCGATAGCTATGTTTTTTGACTAGTCAATTTTTTTTTATTAGAAATCAAAATTTATGGGTTTAGAAATCAATATTTTCTTGACTAGAAATCAAAATTTACAAGTAAGAAATAAATATTTTATTTACTTGAGATCTATTTTTATTAAGTAGTATTGATTAGAATGAATATGAAGGCAGTTTTGACTGCAATGTCAATCATTTGGTCATGGTTTTTTGGAAAGGTACCTGCTGAGTATCAGGATGCTTTTCCAGGAGAATGTATCTGGAATCTGTACATCAGTACCCTCCCTTTGAAATTTAACAGGAAGGGAGTTTTAATATTTTCCAAGGCCTGGATTGGAAATATTTTTTATTAATGGCAGGTGATCCACTGTTACCAGCAAATCTGAACATCCATCAGGATTCCAGTCTGTACCTCTGTATGATAATGATAAAATTGTCGTCCTAAATAAGATGACATGATTCCATTTCCATTTGATGAAAACCGGTTTTCTTTTTTTGTTGCAGTTGGCCTAATAGCTATAAGAGCCTTCTACCATGTCTGAAATGTTCAACGAGCGAGATTGGAGATGCACTGCTATACAACTCATGCTCTCTACCAAATCAAGTTATCACAACAGAACCATTGCCAGCACCCTCAAAATGCAAATCTGGATGGTTCAACTCTTGAGGGCACAGCTCACTGAAGTTTCCGGCCACAGTTATAGTCTTTGGTGTGGTTTCAAATGAGGGCCACATCATGCCACCTCATATCTTCGAAGTCAGTTTGAAAGTTAACATCAAAGTGTATCTGGATGTGCTGGAGAATCTAGTGATCTCTTCGTGCAATCAGGTGGACGCTGGCAGACCCGACGTGTGGCAGCAGGACTTGGCACTAGCCCACAAATCTAAAGAGACCCAGGCGTGGCTTCAGAAGGAGTCATACAACTTTTATCACTGCCATCCCTCCTCTCTCAACCTGAACCTGCTGGACTACTTCATTTGAGAACATCACCAACATGACCTCTCACAACACCAAAGCCAACCTGATCACTGCCATCGGTTGACATGACCACCATCCTTGAACACTAAGTATTTACTGTGCTTGTGGAAATGGCAAATAGTTTTGGACCTGCATTGAGGCAGTGATTGAGGCTGAAGGCAGCTACATTGAATAGATACCTGAATTGAAACAATGCACATTCTCCGTCAGTAACAGGAACTTTTTTTTTTTGACCCATGACATGTTGAGACAACTGGGAAGCACTTCTTTTCTTAGCTTGATATTTTCCTTCTGAAGCTCGAGAAGTTGATTCAATAGATGCACATGGTGTTTGGTAGTGAATTTTACAAATTTTCATACTTTACAATGTTGATCCTGTTTGCCATGTTCAGTGAGAAATGTGTCCTTCCAACTTGTTTAAAAGATCCATACAAAAAGCAAATAGTCCATCTGTTCTCTATCAGGGGAGATTACTCCTTTCTTTTATTAGGAGCAAATGACTTTTACCTATGCAATCATTATATGAGATCAAAATATAGAATATGTTATAGATTTATAGTGTTAGATAGAAAAAGCAAAAAACAGTGAAAGAAAAAAAACAAAGAGGAAAAGTGAAAAGGACTGGAGATAAGAGATCACTAGCAGGAGTCTTGACTGGGAGTAAATAAGGAACTGTGTGCGATCACTCCTAACCATATACTACTATATGGCTGTCCAGCTGTTGCCTGGTCGTACAAACATGATATTTTAATTTATGCAGATTGCATACGTATTATTATAGAATCAGTCCTCTATTGATTATTATTTATTACAAGGAATAATTTGCCCAGTGGACTAATTCACAAAAAAGTAATAATAATAATAATGATTCATCAAATTCCGTCTGTGTTTTTTTTTATAATATCACATCAGCTGATATTTGGGCATCACGATGAAAAGTCACTTCTGATTAATGTTTAGTTTTAAAATATGCAAACATGGAAATAAAATTAAATATAACTTACATTTGTATCCCTTATGCTTAGAAGCAAGAACCTAAAATTTCATAATTATCAATTAGGAATATATGTATACAAATATATAAACATAAGATAGAGAGATTGGAGTTTACCATAACTAAAAGAAAGTTTAAAACATAAATGCTTGTTCAGCTTCGATCTGAAAAAGAAAAAAAAACAAACAAACAAAAAAAAAATCAACTATTATTATAATAGTAATAATAAAATGTATTTGTTGAAGAATATAAAAAAGAATATAAATGTTTTGTTTTATATATATATATATATATATATATATATATATATATATATATATATACACACACACACACACACATGTATACAAGCGTCCTTTCTTCACATATAACGGACTAAAATCAACAGTTTCAATCCTTTTTTGTAGATCCATTTGAGGGAGCACCTCTAGAAAATTTTCAGGATTTGTTTAGAATTGTGGTCCCTTCAGGAATACAGAGTAGGTAAAACAGATTTCCAGTGGTTATCTCCCTTGGCAGATGTCTTCAGAATTAAACGATGTTGAAAAGAATTTTTAAATATTGCATTTGTTGGTTTTACAAACATTGTTTAAATAAGTACCATATTAACGTCTTTATTTTTATTTCTGAAAAATGAACTAAAATGATCACATTTGTAACTCGACGAACGAATTAGGCAGCAAAAGTCATCTGGTTCTTTTGCCAAATCCTACCACTCAACAGAATGTATCCTTGATCCAATACAATTATCCTTTTTTTCTGGCTGGCTGTGGTAGATGTTTTGTTCAGTTCTAATTACCCCCCCCCTCTTCCAGGCCTTGCATTGAGGAGGAGTTCATTGATAACTGCTTAAGATGGAATGCTGACACAGCTGCTTGGGCAATTCTTAAAGGGCCAGAATACACCACATTGTGTGCTGGCCTCCATCTTCTGGCCTGGTGCTACAACTTTCTACAATAAGAAGGAAGTAATTATAAATTGCCAAACGTGCACCAATGTCTTGAAAAAATATATATGAGTAGTTGCAAATATATATTGCTCTTTGGACACAAAAAGATAGTGTCAGGAAGGCATATAAAGAGACTACAGTTTCTCCTCCACTTTTCTTAAAGACTTCATCATAAAATGAATACACAAGGTTGGTGTTTATATGTATAACCTAAAATAATAAAATTAGAAAATGAAAAATACCGGGTAATTATTCATAAAATTTTTTTTTTTTTTTTAATCAGTATGAAAATTAGAAATCATTTGGTTATTTGGAGCATGAGGCACACAGTAAATAAACATCAGATCCAGTTTTGGAAAACAGGCCTTTGAACACTGTGCCAAAGCAAAGTCAGTATCATTCTCTGATGTTTGTGGTACCTGAAGTGGAGGAGCATCAAGGTTATATTTCTTTAGTGGAAATGGAACTTATGGTTTTTGCAAGGTACTAATCAACACATTTTTAATCTTGTATTTTTCAATGGTATCCATTAGGTTAGTCACACACACCTTTACTCTCTTGGAGAAATGAACACAAGAGTCTGAAAAGAGTTCATCCACAAGATCATTCCCAACTTCCTTCTCTAACTGATTGTTGCCAACATTCTAGTAGGAGCTGGAGACCTGAACGGCAATAATCAGATGCAACCTACTTCTTCAACATTATGTCAAAAAGTGTTCAGGACCATTCTCTGACGTGCCTTAAGTAGAAGTGTACCAAGATCATATTTTTTAGTGGGAGGGAAACTTTTCTTGGTCATTGTAAGTGATTTTAATTAATATTGTATCAAATTAGTTCTTGTGAACATTTTGCTTGGGATTCCTATTTTATGGCATACGTTTCTAGGGTGAAACAATACTGCAAATGAAATAATACTGCAAATGATTCAGTGTATATGATTAATTAAAGTTGATATTTTTTACTCATCACTATATTTTTACTGTATTAGTGAATAATTGATCAAAATCGATACAATTGACTATACCGAGTTGAGCCCCTACCTTACAGTTTTTCAATGGTAGGTCACACATACCTTTTTTTGTGGAGAGATGAGTATAACAAGAGCACAGATGTGCTTATCCATAAGTTCCTATTTTCTTTTCTTCTACCCATTTGGTGCAAATGTGCTGCTAGTATGCAGCTGAAAACCTGAGCAGCAACAATCAGAGGCGACCTAACAGTACTATTATGTCCACAAGTAGTTAGTCTTTGACTATGGAGTTGGGATTGGTTGGCCATATCATGTGACCTTGATCAGAGATGGTTAGAGACACTGTACTTTCTTGGGAGGAAGACAGCTCAGCCAGAATGGGATGATAGCTCTTACAAGGACAAGTAACATACAGAGAGAATGGGGGAGATGGGATAGTGGTTCCAAGCATGGAACTTACGGAACAACCAATTATATTCAAACTATCCCACTTTCTCAGTACTAAAATTATACTTGAGTCTTCAATCAAGTTGGCCTTGGGCATAATCAGTGCACTATCAGACCTCTGTACACCACTGCAACAGTAAATATTTTAACGATTTTAAGAAGGTAAGAGAGTAACAACTGTTGTACAAGTTGGTAACAGAGATTATTTAGATCCATTTATTCCAGGAGAGACCACAATTTTAAAATGTGCCTTTTTCTTTTACTTTATCGATAGGGATATTAAATTTCTTGGTCAGTTTGTTTTGTTAGTTTTCCTTCAACAGACTTTTTTTGGCAAACCAGAAGAATATATGACTCAAAGTCAAAAGTAAATGGTGTTCAGTTAGGTTCAGTTCTTGATATTAAAATTCAACTGTAATATAACTCGTGATGAGAGCTTCAGTTTCCCAAATGTATTAATTTATCAAATTTTTAGGTGAAAATACAGAATAATTTAAAAGCTCCCTCCACCCCATGTTAAGAATGGCTTTCTAATCCTTTTTGTAAATGAAATTATTTAAAATAAAAATAAACACATTTATATTTTTTTAGAAAGCCATTTTTAATGTGGAAAGAAGGACTTTCTTAATTATTCTGAACTTTCATCCAACAATTTAATAAGTTAGCAAATAAAAATTAGCACAAAATTTGGCAAGCCAGAAGAATAAGCAACCCAGAAGAGAAAGTTCTTAATATCATAAACTGAATCTGAGAGAACACCATTTGCTGCTTATTGAGTCAATTATTCTTACGATTTGCTGTCTTTTTTCTACAAATGTGTTCATTAAAAAACAGTTTTTTGGTGTTATTTTGTTTGTTTGTCTGGCCATGTGTCCTGCCAGTCAGCACACCCTATAGAATTGTACAACGTTTCTTTTTATTGTGGTGGAAATCGTCTCCAGCCGGCACAAGCATGAAGCCGCCACTGGACATACGGTCAGCCTTGATATCATGCATAACCCGGGCTATGTCCTCAAATGTATCGAGAATGGTCTTGTTGTCCTTAATTGACGCCTTGTAGACGCCTGACAGCATGCCGTCACATTCCTCTTTGAAGTTCTCTACATCAGCGTCTGTCACTGCACTCTCCGATTCATCATCACACTCAATGCCACAGAGAAAGATCTTAGCACCTTCTGCGTTCATGACGACATCCAGGATGTACTGTGAGAGGATTGTGAAAGTCTCCCGTTTCTCGCAGCTGTAACAGAGAAGGGCAGCATCGGCACCTCGGTAATAGCTTGAACCAATAAAACTCATTCTTTCCATACCACCTGTGTCCCAGAGGGTCAACTAAAAAAATAAAAAACAAAAACAAACAAGATAAGTATCAATCACAAATATGCATTGTATGTGTGTTTTAACATTTATCCATCTAGATGATGATGATAATAAAAATAATAAAAATAAGTAAAGAAAAGTTACAGCAGATCGAAAAAGGGACAGAGAATGAAATCAGCAAAGAAACCCTAAAAAAAAACTATAAAAATTGACAAACTGGAGAGCACCAGGTCACATGCATATTGGTTAAGAACATTCACAGCACTAAATGAAAAGCTAATTCAAAACCTGAAAAGATGTATTCGCAAAACAGACATGCCAGAATGGATGACAAAGGGTAGAACCACACTGGTACAAAAAGACACAGTAAAAGGAACCATCCTCAGCAACTATAGGCCTATAACGTGCTTACCTACAATATGGAAAATATTTACAGCACAACTGAGAACACATTTACCATTTCTTTAATAATTGTGGACTGAGGAACAGAAAAATACCCCCCCCCCAAAAAAAAAAAGGGAAAAAGAAAAAGAGGAACACATGATCTACTATACGTAGACCAAAAGATCATGAAGGAAATTAAATATATAAAAAAAGAATATAGCCATGGCATGGATCTATGACAAGAAAGTGTGTGACAGGATCTATCAAGCATGGTTTTGAATGCCTGAAAAATACCAAGCAAGATTATCAATTTGATTTAGAATGCAAAAAAAACCATGGAGACTTGAACTGACAGTTGATGGATACATAACAGTGATTAAAATACAAAGATGTTTTCCAAGATTCCCTAACACCATTACTGATTATCATAGCTATGATGGCCCTTAACAATATATTATGATAGTGCCAAGCTGGATACAAGTTCACTAATAAAGATTTAAGAATGAACTACCCGATGGATGAATGTTGTAAACATTAATCCATTCGCACAATCTGAAACTTTTTGCAGGAACCAAAAAGGAACTAGAAACATTAATAAACATAACCACAATCTTCAGTCAGAATATCCGAATGGAATTCAGTATGGAAAAGTGCGCCTGCTAGTTATAAGAAGGGGAAAACTGGAGACAACGGAAGCCATGGAACTACCAAACCAAGCAGAGATGAGGGCTCTAGATGAACATCACACCTACAAATATTTGCGATTTCTGGAAGCAGACACCATCAAAACAACAAAAATAAAATAGAAAATTGGAAAGGAATACATCAGAAAAACAAAAAACTCATAGAAACTAAACTATGAAGTAAAAATCTAATAAAAGGTATAAACACATGGGCAGTGTCACTAGTAAGATACTATAAACTGTTTATAGGTTGGACCAAAGAAAAACTGAGGTATCTTGATCAGAAGACTAGGAACTTATGACCATGCAAAATGCACTGCATCTAAAGGATGATGCCTACTGACTATGTGAAAAGGAAAGTGGAGGAAGAGCACTGATTTGTATAGAAGACTGTGTGAATGATATGAAAAAAGAATTAGGAAAATATATAGTGCAGAACACTGACAGGATAATTAGCACAGCAAGATATACTGAAAAAAATGAACAAAACAGAAAACAGAGAGATAAGGGATAAGACGAGAACAGAAAAATGGGAAGAGAAACAGCCACAGCTATTAGGATGACAAAAATTGAGACGAATAAAAACACTTGGACATGGCTACAAAAAGGAAACTTAAATGACGAAACTGAATCCTTAATAACAGCGGAACAAGATAGCACAATAAGAATCAAACATCAAAGCAAAAATTGACAGAACATAGAAAACAGCAAATGCAAACTCCATGAACAAAGAGACAAAAAGATAAACCATATAAGCTAAAGCAGAAGATAAAAAAAGACATGATCAAGTGAAGAAGGAAGTATACTGGCAATTATGCAAGAAACTGCAGCTTGACCCAGACAAATGGTCAAAACACAAACTGGCAGCAGTACTTGAAAACGAAAATCATAAAATCTTATGGGACATGAACGTACAAACAGATACACCCGTCCAAGCAAGAAGATAGGATGTCATACTTAACAAGGCTAAGTTCTGCCAAATTGTAGATTTTGCGGTTTCACAGCACACCGAAGACGAAAAGCAGAGTCAATACACAGATCACAAGATGAATATCAAGAAGATGAAGAGCAGAGTAAATACACACACCACAAGATGAATATCAAGAAGATGAAAAGCAGGGTAAATACACAGATCACAAGATGAATATCAAGAAGATGAAAAGCAGAGTAAATACACAGACCACAAGATGAATATCAAGAAGATGCACAGCATAGTAAATACACAGACAACAAGATGAATATCCAGAAGATGAAGAGCAGAGTAAATACACAGACCACAAGATCAATATCAAGAAGTTGAAGAGCAGAGCAAATACACAGACCACAAGATGAATATTAAGAAGATGAAGAGCAGAGTAAATACACAGACCACAAGATCAATATCAAGAAGTTGAAAAGCAGAGCAAATACACAGACCACAAGATGAATATTAAGAAGATGAAGAGCAGAGTAAATACACAGACCACAAGATCAATATCAAGAAGATGAAGAGCAGGGTAAATACACAGACCACAAGATGAATATCAAGAAGATGAAGAGCAGAGGAAATACACAGATCACAAGATGAATATTAAGAAGATGAAGAGCAGAGTAAATACACAGACCACAAGATGAATATTAAGAAGATGAAGAGCAGAGTAAATACACAGACCACAAGATGAATATCCAGAAGATGAAGAGCAGAGTAAATACACAGACCACAAGATCAATATTAAGAAGATGAACAGCAGAGTAAATACACAGACCACAAGATGAATATTAAGAAGATGAAAAGCAGAGTAAATACACAGACCACAAGATGAATATTAAGAAGATGAAGAGCATAGTAAATACACAGACCACAAGATGAATATTAAGAAGATGAAGAGCAGAGTAAATACACAGACCACAAGATGAATATCCAGAAGATGAAAAGCAGAGTAAATACACAGACCACAAGATGAATATCAAGAAGATGAACAGCAGAGTAAATACACAGACCACAAGATGAATATTAAGAAGATGAAAAGCAGAGTAAATACACAGACCACAAGATGAATATTAAGAAGATGAAAAGCAGAGTAAATACACAGACCACAAGATGAATATCCAGAAGATGAAGAGCAGAGTAAATACACAGACCACAAGATGAATATTAAGAAGATGAAAAGCAGAGTAAATACACAGACCACAAGATGAATATCAAGAAGATGAACAGCAGAGTACATACACAGACCACAAGATGAATATTAAGAAGATGAAGAGCAGAGTAAATACACAGACCACAAGATGAATATTAAGAAGATGAAGAGCAGAGTAAATACACAGACCACAAGATGAATATCAAGAAGATGAACAGCAGAGTAAATACACAGACCACAAGATGAATATCCAGAAGATGAAGAGCAGAGTAAATACACAGACCACAAGATGAATATCAAGAAGATGAACAGCAGAGTAAATACACAGACCACAAGATGAATATTAAGAAGATGAAGAGCAGAGTAAATACACAGACCACAAGATGAATATTAAGAAGATGAAGAGCAGAGTAAATACACAGACCACAAGATGAATATTAAGAAGATGAAGAGCAGAGTAAATACACAGACCACAAGATAAATATCCAGAAGATGAAGAGCAGAGTAAATACACAGACCACAAGATGAATATCCAGAAGATGAAGAGCAGAGTAAATACACAGACCACAAGATGAATATCCAGAAGATGAAGAGCAGAGTAAATACACAGACCACAAGATGAATATCAAGAAGATGAACAGCAGAGTAAATACACAGACCACAAGATGAATATTAAGAAGATGAAGAGCAGAGTAAATACACAGACCACAAGATGAAGAGCAGAGTAAATACACAGACCACAAGATGAATATTAAGAAGATGAAGAGCAGAGTAAATACACAGACCACAAGATGAATATCAAGAAGATTAACAGCAGAGTAAATACACAGACCACAAGATGAATATTAAGAAGATGAAGAGCAGAGTAAATACACAGACCACAAGATGAATATCCAGAAGATGAAGAGCAGAGCAAATACACAGACCACAAGATGAATATCAAGAAGATGAACAGCAGAGTAAATACACAGACCACAAGATGAATATTAAGAAGATGAAGAGCAGAGTAAATACACAGACCACAAGATGAATATCCAGAAGATGAAGAGCAGAGCAAATACACAGACCACAAGATGAATATCAAGAAGATGAATAGCAGAGTAAATACACAGACCACAAGATGAATATTAAGAAGATGAAGAGCAGAGTAAATACACAGACCACAAGATGAATATCCAGAAGATGAAGAGCAGAGTAAATACACAGACCACAAGATGAATATCAAGAAGATGAAGAGCAGAGCAAATACACAGATCACAAGATGAATATCAAGAAGATGAACAGCAGAGTAAATACACAGACCACAAGATGAATATCAAGAAGATACACAGCAGAGTAAATACACAGACCACAAGATGAATATCAAGAAGATGAAGAGCAGAGCAAATACACAGACCACAAGATGAATATCAAGAAGATGAAGAGCAGAGCAAATACACAGACCACAAGATGAATATCAAGAAGATGAAGAGCAGAGTAAATACACAGACCACAAGATGAACATCAAGAAGATGAAAAGCAGAGCAAATACACAGATCACAAGATGAATATCTAGAAGATGAAGAGCAGAGTAAATACACAGACCACAAGATGAATATCAAGAAGATGAACAGCAGAGTAAATACACAGACCACAAGATGAATATCAAGAAGATACACAGCAGAGTAAATACACAGACCACAAGATGAATATCAAGAAGATGAAGAGCAGAGCAAATACACAGACCACAAGATGAATATCAAGAAGATGAAGAGCAGAGTAAATACACAGACCACAAGATGAACATCAAGAAGATGAAAAGCAGAGCAAATACACAGATCACAAGATGAATATCAAGAAGATGAAGAGCAGAGTAAATACACAGACCACAAGATGAATATCAAGAAGATGAAAAGCAGAGCAAATACACAGATCACAAGATGAATATCAAGAAGATGAAGAGCAGAGTAAATACACAGACCACAAGATCAATATCAAGAAGATGAAGAGCAGGGTAAATACACAGACCACAAGATGAATATCAAGAAGATGAAGAGCAGAGGAAATACACAGATCACAAGATGAATATTAAGAAGATGAAGAGCAGAGTAAATACACAGACCACAAGATGAATATTAAGAAGATGAAGAGCAGAGTAAATACACAGACCACAAGATGAATATCCAGAAGATGAAGAGCAGAGTAAATACACAGACCACAAGATCAATATTAAGAAGATGAACAGCAGAGTAAATACACAGACCACAAGATGAATATTAAGAAGATGAAGAGCAGAGTAAATACACAGACCACAAGATGAATATTAAGAAGATGAAGAGCATAGTAAATACACAGACCACAAGATGAATATTAAGAAGATGAAGAGCAGAGTAAATACACAGACCACAAGATGAATATCCAGAAGATGAAAAGCAGAGTAAATACACAGACCACAAGATGAATATCAAGAAGATGAACAGCAGAGTAAATACACAGACCACAAGATGAATATTAAGATGAAGAGCAGAGTAAATACACAGACCACAAGATTAATATTAAGAAGATGAAAAGCAGAGTAAATACACAGACCACAAGATGAATATCCAGAAGATGAAGAGCAGAGTAAATACACAGACCACAAGATGAATATTAAGAAGATGAAAAGCAGAGTAAATACACAGACCACAAGATGAATATCAAGAAGATGAACAGCAGAGTACATACACAGACCACAAGATGAATATTAAGAAGATGAAGAGCAGAGTAAATACACAGACCACAAGATGAATATTAAGAAGATGAAGAGCAGAGTAAATACACAGACCACAAGATGAACAGCAGAGTACATACACAGACCACAAGATGAATATTAAGAAGATGAAGAGCAGAGTAAATACACAGACCACAAGATGAATATCAAGAAGATTAACAGCAGAGTAAATACACAGACCACAAGATGAATATTAAGAAGATGAAGAGCAGAGTAAATACACAGACCACAAGATGAATATCCAGAAGATGAAGAGCAGAGCAAATACACAGACCACAAGATGAATATCAAGAAGATGAACAGCAGAGTAAATACACAGACCACAAGATGAATATTAAGAAGATGAAGAGCAGAGTAAATACACAGACCACAAGATGAATATCCAGAAGATGAAGAGCAGAGCAAATACACAGACCACAAGATGAATATCAAGAAGATGAATAGCAGAGTAAATACACAGACCACAAGATGAATATTAAGAAGATGAAGAGCAGAGTAAATACACAGACCACAAGATGAATATCCAGAAGATGAAGAGCAGAGTAAATACACAGACCACAAGATGAATATCAAGAAGATGAAGAGCAGAGCAAATACACAGATCACAAGATGAATATCAAGAAGATGAACAGCAGAGTAAATACACAGACCACAAGATGAATATCAAGAAGATACACAGCAGAGTAAATACACAGACCACAAGATGAATATCAAGAAGATGAAGAGCAGAGCAAATACACAGACCACAAGATGAATATCAAGAAGATGAAGAGCAGAGCAAATACACAGACCACAAGATGAATATCAAGAAGATGAAGAGCAGAGTAAATACACAGACCACAAGATGAACATCAAGAAGATGAAAAGCAGAGCAAATACACAGATCACAAGATGAATATCTAGAAGATGAAGAGCAGAGTAAATACACAGATCACAAGATGAATATCAAGAAGATGAAGAGCAGAGTAAATACACAGACCACAAGATGAATATCAAGAAGATGAAAAGCAGAGCAAATACACAGATCACAAGATGAATATCAAGAAGATGAAGAGCAGAGTAAATACACAGACCACAAGATCAATATCAAGAAGATGAAGAGCAGGGTAAATACACAGACCACAAGATGAATATCAAGAAGATGAAGAGCAGAGGAAATACACAGATCACAAGATGAATATTAAGAAGATGAAGAGCAGAGTAAATACACAGACCACAAGATGAATATTAAGAAGATGAAGAGCAGAGTAAATACACAGACCACAAGATGAATATCCAGAAGATGAAGAGCAGAGTAAATACACAGACCACAAGATCAATATTAAGAAGATGAACAGCAGAGTAAATACACAGACCACAAGATGAATATTAAGAAGATGAAAAGCAGAGTAAATACACAGACCACAAGATGAATATTAAGAAGATGAAGAGCATAGTAAATACACAGACCACAAGATGAATATTAAGAAGATGAAGAGCAGAGTAAATACACAGACCACAAGATGAATATCCAGAAGATGAAAAGCAGAGTAAATACACAGACCACAAGATGAATATCAAGAAGATGAACAGCAGAGTAAATACACAGACCACAAGATGAATATTAAGATGAAGAGCAGAGTAAATACACAGACCACAAGATTAATATTAAGAAGATGAAAAGCAGAGTAAATACACAGACCACAAGATGAATATCCAGAAGATGAAGAGCAGAGTAAATACACAGACCACAAGATGAATATTAAGAAGATGAAAAGCAGAGTAAATACACAGACCACAAGATGAATATCAAGAAGATGAACAGCAGAGTACATACACAGACCACAAGATGAATATTAAGAAGATGAAGAGCAGAGTAAATACACAGACCACAAGATGAATATTAAGAAGATGAAGAGCAGAGTAAATACACAGACCACAAGATGAATATCAAGAAGATGAACAGCAGAGTAAATACACAGACCACAAGATGAATATCCAGAAGATGAAGAGCAGAGTAAATACACAGACCACAAGATGAATATCAAGAAGATGAACAGCAGAGTAAATACACAGACCACAAGATGAATATTAAGAAGATGAAGAGCAGAGTAAATACACAGACCACAAGATGAATATTAAGAAGATGAAGAGCAGAGTAAATACACAGACCACAAGATGAATATCAAGAAGATGAACAGCAGAGTAAATACACAGACCACAAGATGAATATTAAGAAGATGAAGAGCAGAGTAAATACACAGACCACAAGATGAATATTAAGAAGATGAAGAGCAGAGTAAATACACAGACCACAAGATGAATATCCAGAAGATGAAGAGCAGAGTAAATACACAGACCACAAGATGAATATCCAGAAGATGAAGAGCAGAGTAAATACACAGACCACAAGATGAATATTAAGAAGATGAAGAGCAGAGTAAATACACAGACCACAAGATGAATATCAAGAAGATTAACAGCAGAGTAAATACACAGACCACAAGATGAATATTAAGAAGATGAAGAGCAGAGTAAATACACAGACCAGAAGATGAAGAGCAGAGTAAATACACAGACCACAAGATGAATATTAAGAAGATGAAGAGCAGAGTAAATACACAGACCACAAGATGAATATCAAGAAGATTAACAGCAGAGTAAATACACAGACCACAAGATGAATATTAAGAAGATGAAGAGCAGAGTAAATACACAGACCACAAGATGAATATCCAGAAGATGAAGAGCAGAGCAAATACACAGACCACAAGATGAATATCAAGAAGATGAACAGCAGAGTAAATACACAGACCACAAGATGAATATTAAGAAGATGAAGAGCAGAGTAAATACACAGACCACAAGATGAATATCCAGAAGATGAAGAGCAGAGCAAATACACAGACCACAAGATGAATATCAAGAAGATGAATAGCAGAGTAAATACACAGACCACAAGATGAATATTAAGAAGATGAAGAGCAGAGTAAATACACAGACCACAAGATGAATATCCAGAAGATGAAGAGCAGAGTAAATACACAGACCACAAGATGAATATCAAGAAGATGAAGAGCAGAGCAAATACACAGATCACAAGATGAATATCAAGAAGATGAACAGCAGAGTAAATACACAGACCACAAGATGAATATCAAGAAGATACACAGCAGAGTAAATACACAGATCACAAGATGAATATCTAGAAGATGAAGAGCAGAGTAAATACACAGACCACAAGATGAATATAAAGAAGATGAAAAGCAGAGTAAATACACAGACCACAAGATGAATATCAAGATGAAAAGCAGAGTAAATACACAGATCACAAGATGAATATCAAGAAGATGAAAAGTAGAGTAAATACACAGACCACAAGATGAATATCAAGAAGATGAAGAGCAGAGTAAATACACAGATCACAAGATGAATATCAAGAAAATGAGGAGCAGAGCAAATACACAGACCACAAGATGAATATCAAGAAGATGAAGAGCAGAGCAAATACACAGATCACAAGATGAATATCAAGAAGATGAAAAGCAGAGTAAATACACAGACCACAAGATGAATATCAAGAAGATGAAGAGAAGAGTAAATACACAGACCACAAGATGGATATCAAGATGAAAAGTAGAGTAAATACACAGATCACAAGATGAATATCAAGAAGATGAAGAGCAGAGCAAATAAACAGATCACAAGATGAATATCAAAAAGATGAAAAGTAGAGTAAATACACAGATCACAAGATGAATATCAAGAAAATGAAGAGCAGAGCAAATACACAGACCACAAGATGAATATCAAGAAGATGAAGAGCAGAGCAAATACACAGATCACAAGATGAATATCAAGAAGATGAAAAGCAGAGTAAATACACAGACCACAAGATGAATATCAAGAAGATGAAAAGCAGAGCAAATACACAGACCACAAGATGAATATCAAGAAGATGAAAAGCAGAGCAAATACACAGATCACAAGATTAATATCAAGAAGATGAAGAGCAGAGTAAATACACAGACCACAAGATGAATATCAAGAAGATGAAGAGCAGAGTAAATACACAGACCACAAGATGAATATCAAGAAGATGAAAAGCAGAGCAAATACACAGACAACAAGATGAATATCAAGAAGATGAAGAGCAGAGCAAATACACAGATCACAAGATGAATATCCAGAAGATGAAGAGCAGAGTAAATACACAGAGCACAAGATGAATATCAAGAAGATGAAAAGCAGAGCAAATACACAGATCACAAGATGAATATCAAGAAGATGAAAAGCAGAGTAAATACACAGACCACAAGATGAATATCCAGAAGATGAAGAGCAGAGTAAATACACAGACCACAAGATGAATATCAAGAAAATGAAAAGCAGAGTAAATACACAGAGCACAAGATGAATATCAAGAAGATGAAAAGTAGAGTAAATACACAGATCACAAGATGAATATCAAGAAAATGAATAGCAGAGCAAATACACAGACCACAAGATGAATATCAAGCAGCTGAAGAGCAGAGCAAATACACAGATCACAAGATGAATATCAAGAAGATGAAAAGCAGAGTAAATACACAGACCACAAGATGAATATCAAGAAGATGAAGAGCAGAGTAAATACACAGACCACAAGATGAATATCAAGATGAAAAGCAGAGTAAATACACAGATCACAAGATGAATATCAAAAAGATGAAAAGTAGAGTAAATACACAGACCACAAGATGAATATCAAGAAGATGAAGAGCAGAGCAAATACACAGATCACAAGATGAATATCAAGAAGATGAAAAGCAGAGTAAATACACAGACCACAAGATGAATATCAAGAAGATGAAGAGAAGAGTAAATATACAGACCACAAGATGAATATCAAGATGAAAAGTAGAGTAAATACACAGATCACAAGATGAATATCAAGAAAATGAAGAGCAGAGTAAATACATAGATCACAAGATGAATATCAAAAAGATGAAAAGTAGAGTAAATACACAGACCACAAGATGAATATCAAGAAAATGAAGAGCAGAGAAAATACACAGAGCACAAGATGAATATCAAGAAGATGAAGAGCAGAGCAAATACACAGATCACAAGATGAATATCAAGAAGATGAAAAGCAGAGTAAATACACAGACCACAAGATGAATATCCAGAAGATGAACAGCAGAGCAAATACACAGACCACAAGATGAATATCAAGAAGATGAAAAGCAGAGTAAATACACAGACCACAAGATGAATATCAAGAAGATGAAGAGTAAATATACAGACCACAAGATGAATATCAAGATGAAAAGTAGAGTAAATACACAGATCACAAGATGAATATCAAGAAAATGAAGAGCAGAGCAAATACACAGATCACAAGATGAATATCAAGAAGATGAAGAGCAGAGCAAATACACAGATCACAAGATGAATATCAAGAAGATGAAAAGCAGAGTAAATACACAGACCACAAGATGAATATCAAGAAGATGAAGAGTAAATATACAGACCACAAGATGAATATCAAGATGAAAAGTAGAGTAAATACACAGATCACAAGATGAATATCAAGAAAATGAAGAGCAGAGCAAATACACAGATCACAAGATGAATATCAAAAAGATGAAAAGTAGAGTAAATACACAGATCACAAGATGAATATCAAGAAAATGAAGAGCAGAGCAAATACACAGACCACAAGATGAATATCAAGAAGATGAAGAGCAGAGCAAATACACAGATCACAAGATGAATATCAAGAAGATGAAAAGCAGAGTAAATACACAGACCACAAGATGAATATCAAGAAGATTAAGAGAAGAGTAAATATACAGACCACAAGATGAATATCAAGATGAAAATCAGAGTAAATACAAAGACCACAAGATGAATATCAAGAAAATGAAGAGCAGAGCAAATACACAGATCACAAGATGAATATCAAGAAGATTAAAAGCAGAGTAAATACACAGACCACAAGATGAATATCAAGAAAATGAAGAGCAGAGTAAATACACAGACCACAAGATGAATATCAAGATGAAAAGCAGAGTAAATACACAGATCACAAGATGAATATCAAGAAAATGAAGAGCAGAGCAAATACACAGATCACAAGATGAATATCAAAAAGATGAAAAGTAGAGTAAATACAGAGACCACAAGATGAATATCAAGAAAATGAAGAGCAGAGCAAATACACAGACCACAAGATGAATATCAAGAAGATGAAGAGCAGAGCAAATACACAGATCACAAGATGAATATCAAGAAGATGAAAAGTAGAGTAAATACACAGACCACAAGATGAATATAAAGAAAATGAAGAGCAGAGAAAATACACAGAGCACAAGATGAATATCAAGAAGATGAATAGCAGAGTAAATACACAGATCACAAGATGAATATCAAGAAAATGAAGAGCAGAGCAAATACACAGACCACAAGATGAATATCAAGAAGATGAAGAGCAGAGCAAATACACACATCACAAGATGAATATCAAGAAGATGAAAAGTAGAGTAAATACACAGATCACAAGATGAATATCAAGAAGATGAAGAGAAGAGTAAATATACAGACCACAAGATGAATATCAAGATGAAAAGTAGAGTAAATACACAGATCACAAGATGAATATCAAGAAAATGAAGAGCAGAGTAAATACACAGATCACAAGATGAATATCAAAAAGATGAAAAGTAGAGTAAATACACAGACCACAAGATGAATATCCAGAAGATGAAGAGTTGAGCAAATACACAGATCACAAGATGAATTTCAAGAAGATGAAAATCAGAGTAAATACACAGACCACAAGATGAATATCAAGAAGATGAAGAGCAAAGCAAATACACAGATCACAAGATGAATATCAAGAAGATGAAAAGCAGAGTAAATACACAGACCACAAGATGAATATCAAGAAAATGAAGAGCAGAGTAAATACACAGACCACAAGATGAATATCAAGATGAAAAGCAGAGTAAATACACAGATCACAAGATGAATATCAAGAAGATGAAAAGCCGAGTAAATACACAGACCACAAGATGAATATCCTGAAGATGAACAGCAGAGCAAATACACAGACCACAAGAGGAATATCAAGAAGATGAAGAGCAGAGCAAATACACAGATCACAAGATGAATATCAAGAAGATGAAAAGCAGAGTAAATACACAGATCACAAGATGAATATCAAGAAAATGAAGAGCAGAGTAAATACACAGACCACAAGATGAATATCAAGATGAAAAGCAGAGTAAATACACAGATCACAAGATGAATATCAAGAAGATGAAAAGCCGAGTAAATACACAGACCACAAGATGAATATCCAGAAGATGAACAGCAGAGCAAATACACAGACCACAAGATGAATATCAAGAAGATGAAGAGCAGAGCAAATACACAGATCACAAGATGAATATCAAGAAGATGAAAAGCAGAGTAAATACACAGATCACAAGATAAATATCCAGAAGATGAAGAGCAGAGTAAATACACAGACCACAAGATGAATATTAAGAAGATGAAGAGCAGAGCAAATACACAGATCACAAGATGAATATCCAGAAGATGAAGAGCAGAGTAAATACACAGATCACAAGATGAATATCCCGAAGATGAAGAGCAGAGCAAATACACAGATCACAAGATGAATATCAAGAAGATGAAAAGCAGAGCAAATACACAGATCACAAGATGAATATCAAGAAGATGAAGAGCAGAGCAAATACACAGATCACAAGATGAATATCAAGAAGATGAACAGCAGAGCAAATACACAGATCACAAGATAAATATCAAGAAGATGAAAAGCAGAGTAAATACACAGATCACAAGATGAATATCAAGAAGATGAAAAGCAGAGTAAATACACAGACCACAAGATGAATATCAAGAAGATGAAGAGAAGAGTAAATATACAGACCACAAGATGAATATCAAGATGAAAAGTAGAGTAAATACACAGATCACAAGATGAATATCAAGAAAATGAAGAGCAGAGTAAATACACAGATCACAAGATGAATATCAAAAAGATGAAAAGTAGAGTAAATACACAGACCACAAGATGAATATCAAGAAAATGAAGAGCAGAGAAAATACACAGAGCACAAGATGAATATCAAGAAGATGAAGAGCAGAGCAAATACACAGATCACAAGATGAATATCAAGAAGATGAAAAGCAGAGTAAATACACAGACCACAAGATGAATATCAAGAAGATGAAGAGAAGAGTAAATATACAGACCACAAGATGAATATTAAGATGAAAAGTAGAGTAAATACACAGATCACAAGATGAATATCAAGAAAATGAAGAGCAGAGCAAATACACAGATCACAAGATGAATATCAAGAAGATGAAGAGCAGAGCAAATACACAGATCACAAGATGAATATCAAGAAGATGAAAAGCAGAGTAAATACACAGACCACAAGATGAATATCAAGAAGATGAAGAGAAGAGTAAATATACAGACCACAAGATGAATATCAAGATGAAAATCAGAGTAAATACACAGACCACAAGATGAATATCAAGAAAATGAAGAGCAGAGCAAATACACAGATCACAAGATGAATATCAAGAAGATGAAAAGCAGAGTAAATACACAGACCACAAGATGAATATCAAGAAAATGAAGAGCAGAGTAAATACACAGACCACAAGATGAATATCAAGATGAAAAGCAGAGTAAATACACAGATCACAAGATGAATATCAAGAAAATGAAGAGCAGAGCAAATACACAGATCACAAGATGAATATCAAAAAGATGAAAAGTAGAGTAAATACAGAGACCACAAGATGAATATCAAGAAAATGAAGAGCAGAGCAAATACACAGACCACAAGATGAATATCAAGAAGATGAAGAGCAGAGCAAATACACAGATCACAAGATGAATATCAAGAAGATGAAAAGTAGAGTAAATACACAGACCACAAGATGAATATAAAGAAAATGAAGAGCAGAGAAAATACACAGAGCACAAGATGAATATCAAGAAGATGAATAGCAGAGTAAATACACAGATCACAAGATGAATATCAAGAAAATGAAGAGCAGAGCAAATACACAGACCACAAGATGAATATCAAGAAGATGAAGAGCAGAGCAAATACACACATCACAAGATGAATATCAAGAAGATGAAAAGTAGAGTAAATACACAGACCACAAGATGAATATCAAGAAGATGAAGAGAAGAGTAAATATACAGACCACAAGATGAATATCAAGATGAAAAGTAGAGTAAATACACAGATCACAAGATGAATATCAAGAAAATGAAGAGCAGAGTAAATACACAGATCACAAGATGAATATCAAAAAGATGAAAAGTAGAGTAAATACACAGACCACAAGATGAATATCCAGAAGATGAAGAGTTGAGCAAATACACAGATCACAAGATGAATTTCAAGAAGATGAAAATCAGAGTAAATACACAGACCACAAGATGAATATCAAGAAGATGAAGAGCAAAGCAAATACACAGATCACAAGATGAATATCAAGAAGATGAAAAGCAGAGTAAATACACAGACCACAAGATGAATATCAAGAAAATGAAGAGCAGAGTAAATACACAGACCACAAGATGAATATCAAGATGAAAAGCAGAGTAAATACACAGATCACAAGATGAATATCAAGAAGATGAAAAGCCGAGTAAATACACAGACCACAAGATGAATATCCTGAAGATGAACAGCAGAGCAAATACACAGACCACAAGAGGAATATCAAGAAGATGAAGAGCAGAGCAAATACACAGATCACAAGATGAATATCAAGAAGA